>NC_058502.1:23502449-23690502 GCF_020382885.2 Scatophagus argus
ATCTTGACACTAAAATAATACTCTGCAGGTTGTGTCTTGGATCATCACCATCTGGATATTTGGATCACTAACAATCTTCCTGCTGGCTCGTGTTCTTGGTGGTGAGGTAAGTTCAACAGACAGCTGCTCAGCTTCTACGGCCAGTCTAGATTTATTTAAACATAATTCAAACTTAAAACGTAAGAAACATTTTCTTATGGAGTTGTGTTCTTTTGAGCAGGTATCCTTCGGCCAAGTTCTTGGAGTGATTGGATATTCCCTTCTTCCTCTCATCGTTATAGCCCCTCTGCTCGTAGTGATCAGATTTGAGTTGGTTTCTACACTAATCAAAGTGAGTCAGAAAGCAAACATTTACGGTCATTTGTTTTTTATGTGGTATAAAGTCTCATCCCACTGTCCTTGGAAGTGATTCACTTCTAAAGGCAACAGAGGGGATGAGTATTAAACACCTGTATCTGTTGTTTTCTGTGTGAAATCCTACAAAACCTGTGGTACTGACATTAACTCTAAAGAAAACTTTTTTTCATGTTAAGTACGCAACATGGTCAGTGGGGTTTTTTTTGTTTGTTTTGTTTTTACACTAGTTTTCCTCATGTTTTTTGTATAACGTCTAAGGTTCCAAGCTAGTGTTGTTGTTTTTTTTTTTTGGTTTTTTTTTCAGGAATCTTTTTTTTTGCAGCCTTTCTTAAAAGAAAAAAAAAACTTGTTTCCTTGTATTAATCAACCATCTAATGACAGATAGCAAAGCATTTGATATGCTTTATATTGTGTACATAGGGAGTGTATGGCTGAGCAAGGGAGATAGTGAAAATGAATGCAAGGGGAACAGAGATAAGTTGTTGATCAGGCAGTAAATCATTTGTGTATATTAAAATGTGTCAGCTAATAAATACTAATGTAAATTAGTAAGTTAACATGTAAGTTCATCAAACCTTCAGACATACTGTCCAAAGCTAGAACTTGATAGTTAACGTACAGATTGCAAGACTGAATATCTTTTGTCCAAAAACAACATCAAAACACAGAAGCAACCAGGAATAGGTTTGTTGGTAATTTAGCAAGGTAAAGATCTCTAACAAAACAACTTTCATGAAAGCACCAACCTTCTTCATGTCACGTGATCTGAGTGATATTTGTCGTTCGATTACATATATTGATGAATATGTGTAATGATATTTTCTGGTCTGTTCCCATCTTTCAGCTGTTTGGAGTGTTCTGGGCTGCTTACAGTGCTGCTTCACTGCTTGTTGGAGATGAATTTAAAACGAAGAAGCCCCTTCTCATATATCCCATTTTCCTTTTGTATATCTACTTCCTATCACTATATACTGGTGTGTGACTGGATGAATTGAAACTGGACCTTTCCATGGACCCTGACCCTGGAGCATGGGGTAAAAAAAAAAAAAGTCAAGCTATGGAATCAGAATTTTTATAAACAGTGTTTATTTCTTGTTTAAACTCTGTTAGATGCTGGGGATGTTGGGAATATGTCTTTAGTCAATAAAGTGCATATGGCTTTACAGTTTAAAATATGGTATGCATACTTTTGTTCACCAGTGCAATACAGCACCCATAGTCCAACATTTACTTTGTAGTTCATGAAGCAGGAATAGTCACAGGGTTGTATACCAATTTAATGATGATGTTTTTACTCCTTATCCCACTGAAGAGTGTGGTGCCAAATATTTGTGTGTATATGTTTTTGTATGAAGAAAAGAAAAAGACACGGCACCAAACAGATTGTTGAGCATAATGTTCACTGTTATGAACTATATGTACAGAATTTACAATGAAAAGTGTTGATTTATGCTTTTCATTTTTCACAGACTTGTTTTCTTAATTTCAGCAACAGAAGCAGGTTGACTGAGGCTGTTAGTGTGAGATACAACAGTGCATTAAATGTGGTGCCTTGTTTCCCCACCCCTCTATCCTGTTTGTCAGCTGTTTAATAGAGAAATATAATCATTTGATCAACAATTTCGGGGGATGAATAAATTAATAGTTTTTTGTCGCTTGAACATGTGGTTTTTCCTGACTGATTTGCTGCATTCTTGCACAACTAGTCACACTAATACATTACCCAGTGCAGTATATTGCAGCACTCTTAAGATGGTCTCAACAGGTTGGTTTCACCAAAAACATTCCATTAGTTGACTATTAGAAATTCAAAAATAGCTATATCTCAATTCCATTGTTCACATGAATTCTATAGGTAAGATAAGATGTGGAGAATGTAATATTGTTACTGTACAAGTAACTCAATTAAGCATACTCAAATATGCATACTAATTAAGACTTGAAAGAATAGATATCCTGCTGATCTGTGCTTTACCAGCAAAATACCAATGTTAAAGTACATAAAGTATACTGTTTACTGCATGTTCGCTCTAGGCATAGCCTACTGGCATGCACCATTTGCTTATTAGTATTAATTCCTGAAGTGCAGCAGAGGGTGCTGTGAATGTTATGTTGGTCAAAGTGAAATTTTGATCCAATAACCTAAAGTTAAAGTTATTATAATTCATCCTGATGGAAACATAAATGTCTGTACCAAATTTGATGGCAATCCATCAAAACCACATGCAATCTTCTTAGTGGTGCTGGAGGAAACTCTTGAAAATCATTAGGACACACAGTCTGGGAACCACGGGTACATCTCAGTTCCCTTTTTCGTATTTTCTTGCTCCTGGCTTGAACCGCAGGTCTCTCTGCTCCGTGACCTTGGCATGAGCAAGGATACGTGAGAGGAGCCCTATCCACATCCCTGTCCAACAGACTCGGATAAATGGCCCTTTGAATTGGAAAGGCAGAATGCTGTACTCCCCCCAAAACTTTCCAAAGCAGGATATGGATATGTTTGGGTTGCCCTTAGACAAAGATGAAAGCCCAATAGCCAGCTGTGAACTACTAAATTTTGGAGGATCATTTATTTCAACAAAAAAAAAAAAAACAACCCAGGATGTGATTTTATGGGAGACAAAAACATGAAATAAGCCTGCATAAGTAACTGAACAAAGAAATCCACGACCCTGCTAAAACTATGCCAGAGTCTGAGCCGTCGATCAAAGCACATCCCAGAATAACTCACGATAGGGTAGCCTGGCATGAGTGTCAAGAAAAATGGTTGGTAGACAGACTCAGCAGACATCTTGACTTCCAGCTGCTGAAAATGTATTCACAGTGTCCTCCATTACATGTGTAATTCAAAATATACATATATACAAAGACAAATTAACTCAACAGAAAATAAAGGCATGTGATAATGGCAGCACAGTCTCATCTTCGCTCCCGAGCAGCAACAACTCTATTGCTTATATAGGATGTTCAATTCACAACGATGTTGCCTCAGCCAGTACCATAATTATCGCAGTATGCTCATAACCAGGAAGCCACATAACATTATAAGACTTACTTGAATGCTCATGACACTACTCAGTGACATTGTACAGGAGAGTAATTTACACACATTCAAATTTTCAACTAAACCAAATCAGACATTGCCATCAAACAGAAACCCCCTTCACTTAGTTTAACCCAGCGATGTTAGCATGACATCACCAACACTATAAAAACCAGGAAATGCAGGGCGGCTTTCTTTTCAAACGGTTAACCTGCATGGTGGGTGTGCACAAAAGAACAGTGGTAAGTATGAGCAAAGACACAACTGAACCTCTAACAAAATAAAAGTAACTTAAACTAACATATGACTTTGTGTTTGCTTTAACTGATGCCACCTATGATGACATGATGACACCTATGCTTTGATATAAACTGTAACGTAATGCTAACACAAAAAACCTGGGATAATCAGGTCAAATCAAGAGGTTTTATTGTCATTCAGCCATTTACAGTAACAGTGAACAGTGAAATGAGACAGCGTTCCTCCAGGGACCAGGTGCTAAACTAGAAATTAGATACACACTGTACAAAGTGCAAACCAATGCAAGACTTTACATAATGCACAGGACTATACATAGTGCACAAGGACTGTGCAGAGTATACACAGCACAGAGACAATACAAGACCATACATACTGCACAAAGACTATAGATACAAACAACAAGGGGCAACAGTGACCAGAACATGGTCCTGTTATGGAATGTTTGAGACAGCCATAAAGTGCAGGTAGGGACAGTATTGTATACAGTGTAAACAGTACAAAGTGCAAACATTAGTAAACATTACGAGGTAAGGTGACAATGTGCATGCTTTGTTGTGTAGTGAACTCAGTCCAGCCTCTGACAATTGAGTAGTCTTATGGGTTGGGGGAATAAGCTATTGCTTAGTCTGGTTGTAAGAGCCCAAATGCTTGGGTATCTTTTCCCAGATGGAAGAAGAGTGAACAGTTTGTGTGATGGGTGTGCAGGGTCATCCACAATTCTAAGGGCTTTTGTGGATGTAGCATGTGGTGTAGGTGTCCCTGATGGGGGGAGAGAGAGACCTGATCTTTTCAGCTGTTCTCACTACCTGCTGCAGGTCCTTGCGATCCACTGCGGTGCAGTTACCATACCAGGCAGTACTGCAGCTGCACAGGATGCTCTCAATGGTCCTCCTGTAGAATGGGGTGAGGATCCAGGTGACTTCTTGGGCTTTGGAATGATGGCAGTCTCCTTGAAACACATAGGAATGATGTCACAGCTCAGGGAGATGTTAAACATGTCTGTGAGAACATCCACTAGCTGGTCTGCACATCCCTTAAGCACTCTCCCAGGAATGTTGTCTGACCCAGCAGCCTTCTGTGGATTTTCCCCCACCTCTTCTTCCTCTCCCCTCCCCTTCGCTCATCAGCTCGACCTATGATCCAGCATTTTACGTCAGTAACTGTGTGTCCAGTTTTCCTCGTAGTTTTGTGTCTCTCCCTCCCTCTCTCTCTCTGTATCTTTCTGCAGGTCTCTCTCAGTCCAGATCTACATGCTGACCTGCATCCAGCCCTCTGACAAACCCAGTGTCTACTGTCAACATCTGCCCATGTTGTTCTTCTATGTAGTGCTATTATAATTAGCTTAAACAACATATCAGCTAATCAGCTTTCTAATGTATGATGTATATTTCTCTCTCTCTTTCTTTCATCCTCTCTGTCCTGTCTACCTCTTCTTCTCCTCTTTTACCCGGTCGAATATCAGCAGGATGAAGTGCAATAGTTCAGGCAACTGGACGTGATGTTTTTCCAGAAGACGTTTCACCTCTCATCCAAGAAGCTTCTTCAGTTCTCAGTGATGGTGGGGAGTACTTGAATATATATACTGTAGGTGTGACAAAAGGCAACTGGGAACAAAGGTGCCTCAGGTGCCTCCTATTGAATGGACCATTAGGGTCACCTGAGGAAGTGTTAACGGTCGTGAGGGGGTTCTGATGGGTCGTTAACACCCCCGTCAGAGTGGTATTGGTCACATGCCTCTTTGATGTGTGAACCTGGTGGGAGCAGGTGAGAAGTGAATCTTTCTCTCTCTCCATCGTGTTTTCCCCTCTCGCTGCAAAGTCCACATTGATGGAACTTAGGGAGGACTGCCTTGACATCCACATGTTTGAGATCTCCGGTCATAATAAAAAGTCCATCCAAGTGTGAGTTTTGAGCTTCACTCACTGTCATGTAAAGTTTATTTAGCGCTACCTTAGCGTTTGCACCAGGGAGAATATACACTGCAAATAAAATGGCCTGCATCTGATCATGAAGAATTCCACCGCCATAGAACAAAATGTGGAGACTAAGACAGTTCTAAGAGTTCTTGCACCGTTTTGTGTTGATGTAGATACATAAATCGCCGCTGCGAGTCTTACCGCTCAGAGTTGCGCCCCTGTCAGCACAGAACAGGGCTAGTGAATGGTTGTTTGAAGTTGGGTGTAGTCCAGTTTGTTTTCCAGGGATCCTGCATTGGTGAGTATGATGGATGGGAGAGCCGGCATGGACTTCTGCCCACTTCCCGCGCTTCTGCTTCCTCTCACACCGCTTCTGGTGTCTATAACCCCAGCCAACAACATCAGATAACGCAGAGGACTTAGGGGATGGCCTCCGTAGCAGGTGACGGCTGCATAACGTTACGAGCAGATCACTTTCTAGATCAGATAGTGATCCATTTCTGATCTGCAGCAGTGTCTGACGGTGTCAGGCATGAACAGTGACTGTTCCGACATTCATGTGACCAAAATCGTGCCACAGACCAGGGTTAATACACAAAGTAGCACCATAGTTGACCCAGAGAGGCTGCTGCATTCTACTGACACACCACCATCTTGGATATCTACCTTAGTTAGTAAAGCAATGTTACTGAAACGATGGCAAATTAAACAAAATGAGAAATATGGTGTAATGTCTAAAATAACCGTGACAAGTTGTGAAAGGTTCTCACCCACTTTGTGACACACTTCAACCTGAATCCCAGTTATGAACAAATGCAGCCCCTTAAATATTCAGCATCCTACAATAGCAACTCTGGGAGGACGAAGTAACAGTATTCCTGCTGTCACAAAAAACCTAAAAACAGAAATAGAAACGATGAGATGCAGCAAGAAGAAAGAAAACAAAACAAACAAAATTAGAACACCTAAAGGTCAAACTACCCAAACTACACCTGAAGGTCAAACTACCCTTAGTATGAGATCCTAGGATAACAATACAAAGTAGAGGTAGAGTTTTAAAAACAGAAAAAATGTCCCAACAGTACAAAGCCAAATACCAATGATAGAGAGTATCTGTCTTGGACGGGCAAGAGGAAATAACTTTTAACAATTCAGTTTATTTTCAATTCACTTCATTTATATAGCGCCAATTCACAACAAACCCTGACCCTATCTCATGACACTTTCCAATTAGAGCAGGTCTAGACCAAACTTTAATTAAATTGTAATATAGAACCCAGCATTCCCTCTTGAGCAAGCACTTGGTGACAGTGGTGAGGAAAAACTGCCTTTTAGAAGGCAGAAACCTCGGAGCAGACCCCGGCTCAAGATGGGCGACCATCTGCCTTGACCGGTTGGGTTGAGAGAGAGAGAGAGAGAAAGATAGACAAAGAGAGAGGGGGGGGGCTTAACAAACAGGCTTAACAAATGCAGAGATGCATAGCCACAGTAATAATACCAGAAGTACTGGAACTGTAGATAATGATAATGACAGTGAAGTATACAGGAGGCACTATGGTGATTATGATAGCAATATTAGTAATGATAATAATGGTAGCAGCTGCAGCAGAGTAGTAATACAATTAAAATAGATTATGACTAAACAGTAGTAATCGCAGTAACTTTTGAGCAGGAGCAGGTCCAACCACAATCCATGGGAACCTGTGAGACGAGAAAGCACAAGGACTCCAGGGAAGAAGTTGGGTTACTGATATGCATTACAGTTTTTCACAATTGTTAAAACACATTTTTTTGAATCCTCCTGTCCTTTTCTCAGAATTCTAAACACAAAACTTTTTTCTCAAACTACATTCACAAAACCTCTGATTTTTTTTGCAAAATCATACCATCACCTCAAAATAGTAGTTTTACATGTGCTCAAAACTGAGCAATGTTGTCAGATCTTGCACAAATCGGACAAAATAGAAAAACTGCTGAGCAGTCATTAAACACTACACCAAGAAAATGAAAACACAGTGGTCAAGGCATGTTGCTTATGGAGAAATGTTTATTGGTCACAATAAAGTATAGCACATGCATTTTGTATCTCCAAATGTTGTGGCCGTGCTTGTTATTCAATGTTCTTTAATGACTCCTGCTGGTTATTTACCACAGTGCAGTGTTACTGTTCTGGGTTCTCTAGTGACTCCTGTTGGTCATTTACTATAGTGCAGTGTTTGAGCACTGATTTGTATTTCCTGTGTAACAGGAAGTTAGTCCAAGCAAACTAAAAATGGCCTGTGTGCTCTAGTGAAGCTGATGTGTGTTCATCTGTTGCCATCCTTCGTTCATAGCCCTTGAGAAAGCATCACCTGTAAATTCATGCATTGTGAGATGATGTATCTTTGATATAAGCACATTTTCTTGACCACTTTTTGTTATGATGTCTGTGAATTTAGTGGATCACTTGGGATAGCCTTTTTTGGTTTATGTATACTAACAGATTAGTTCATTAATTCTGTAACACTTATTTTGTTTAATACTTACCTGCTGATCATGCTTATGTTATGTGATATGGTGTAAGTGAAGTTTACCAATATTGTTGTTTATGTATTTTTCAGTTTCACACTTTTCATATGAGTAAAGCATCTCAACATCACTTCATGGTCCTGAGAGTTACTGTATGGATCTGTTTAACTTGCTGGATAACTGAAGGGGGAAAATTCAGTGAGGCCCATAAACCAAAAGTAAAGACAAAAAATATTTCACAACTCAGTGGATTTAGCATTTACTCTGCATTCAAACATAAACTATAGTATAATAGGTACTGTGGGAAAAAAATTATGCTGAAATTAACAAATACAAATGAAAGTGTCCAGCCTACGTTCAAAGGGCTCTCTGTAAACTTGTTTCATTCGTATCCTGTTGCAATAGAGGATACGGTCAGTGGTGGAAAGGCCCACACTATTGATTCCCTTGAAGTCTGTGCGTTCCTCAATAATTAGTTGCTGTATTTCCTGCAGTGTAATGGCATTGTTTTAATGGACAATATCAGCTATAATGGCCTCCTGCTGGGGTGTGAACATGGGTGTCCTCCTACCCCTGTATGGCAGTCTTGCAATTCTGCAGAAAGTGAATGTGCAAAATATATGTAATGTAATGTTCTGAAATATATATACAGTATACAGTAGTACTTTAAACTTTCAATGATAAAACAGTACAGTAAAGTAGACTGTTCTCATGTCTGAATCTCTGGATTATGGTGGACCCAGAATCGGCTGATGTTTGGCTGGACTCTTTGGCCTGCCTCCCTCATGGTCATGCCATGCACCTGTAGATGGTCTATGACTGTAGCCCGAATTTCATCAGAAATTGGAACTCTTACTCTTCCTCCTCCTCTTCCTCTTCCTCCTTCTTGTCCTCTGCCTCTACCTCCTCTTACACGCACTCGTCCTCTGTGTCTCTGATCCATTGCTGTCATGAGCTTGCAGGACCAACCTGCTTGCACTCCAAACTGGCTTATATTGGTTGTCATGTTGTCATGACATGATGAGAAATAAGTGTGATCAATTTTGAATTGTTGTGTTCAACGAATGACACGTGTTTTATTTGTGTTCATATTTTGCCACTTGTTGTTACCGTTATGCATCACAAGTGCATCACAGTGACAACTGTGTTTTATTGCATGAGAATGTGTTTAGAGTTTTGCAAAAGGAAGGACTGAGATCTGCAAATAGTGTTTTACTAGTTGAAGATAGTTTATGGTTTTGTCAAAATGATGCTCAATTCAGCAAATGAGTTTAGACAACTGAGCAATTGATTCACACAACAGAAATTATTGTTACAGTAATGAGACATAAATGTATGCAGAAGGAGAGGGAGAGGAAGAAAGAGCTCAGTGCGTCATAGGAGGACCCGCCGGCAGTCTAAGTCTATAGCAGCATAACTAGGGGCCGGCCTAGGCGAGTCCTAACTATAAGCTTTATCAAACAGGAAAGTTTTTAGTCTACTCTTAAATATAGAGAGGGTGTCCGCCTCCCGGACCGAAACCGGAAGATGGTTCCATAGTAGGGGAGCTTGATAACTAAAGGGCCTGGTTCCCAATATACTTTTGAGGACTCACAAGTAGCCGTGCATTTTGGGAACGCAAAGCTCTGGTGGGATAATAGGGACCTAGAGGTTGAGGGTCAATGGTGGGCTTGTGCTTCCTCCGTACAGTCACCCAGCCTCCCTGGTTTCCTGCCTGCTCGGGAGCTACCGGGGGCAGGCTAGGAGTTACACTAGATCACTCCACACCGGCTAATGGGGGCTGACTAATTACAAGTAGACCTTGTTTCCATGGTGCGGAGCTGCATTTCAAATTCACTAAACCTCGCCTCCAGTGGCACAAGTAAACTACATTTATGGCATTTACCATTTTCACTAAAGTAGGCAGAGTAATAGTTAAACATGTGACACACCAAGCAGGAGAGAGCAGGAGAGCGAGAGGAAGACAGAGAAGCCATCGCTAATGAACAGGCTAAACTAGCTTAGCGGAATTTAACACATGCTAATCGGTTATAAGATTAGCGTGAAATTACTAAAGTGAGTGATAAAATGTATGACTAGAACAGGCGGTCAAAGTAACAATGTGAAATTACTAGCTATAATGAATAGTAGAACAACTTAAGCGATATTAAAGTAAAGCACAGACGGAGCTACTGAACACCAGTAACATCCAACAACTTGTTCTGCAACAAGGCTAACCTTAGATGCAGAACTAAGCCCTCTCATCAAAGAAGAGATAGAGAGGAAGATTTTAACTGATTATGCATTTTAGCCTTGTTCAACAAAGTAAGTTAGAAGAATCTCAAAATAATCCCAAAAAGACAGTGGCTCAAGCCTCATAGCTGTGGTATAACTTAAGAAGGTCAGGAGGCCCTCACTAACAAGATCAACAAACAGAACGAGCAGGCAGCATCATTTCACCAAAATCACGAAGAGAATATTTCATACATTTCAAACATACTTCAAGGTCCAAGGCATCCCTACCTCCCAACAGGGCAGCAATCTCCCTAGCATATAGGACCAAAAGGACCTTAGAGTCATCGTTGAGTAATCGTGATTAAATTGGATGGAATTGAAAGTGAACATATTGGGAAAACGCAACACAACATCACAAACCTTTTATAAAGAGAAACACTCACAACATGAGAGAGGAAAAGATTAATTGAGAGTCTTTATTCAGAAAAGATTTAATCAGCATAGCATAATAGAAAATGCTACTGCAAAGAAAGGAGCAGTAGAATGAGTACCACTAACTCAGACTAACAAAAGGTTGACTGCTGGCATAGGTCACTCCCATAAGCCTATCCCTCATTCCTGTCATTGGCATAGCCAAATATGCAGAGCAGGATGGTTACTACTTCCTCCAAGTGAGGGGAAGTCATTTTTGTTGCCCAACATAATGGAAAGACGGATGGCCTGGCTAGCTCCAGGCGGAGCATGATCAGGGCCCTTAACAATGTGAACGTTGAGAAATAGCTGCTGTCAGATTTGGCAAATGCTACTATCTTTAAGGGAAGTAGGTTAACAAAAACCTCGGGTGTGGATGATAAAACCTACATGTGCATGAAAAAGGTCACTTACTTATGAGGGACTTACCCACCCTTCACCACAATGACACTGTGAGAGTTAGCCAATTGACTAAATACACTCTCCATGTGGTTATATGGAGAATGACCTCATTGATGGTCTGGACGACACCTTCACCACTGGGTCTGTCCTCCAGTGGGCCCACCACCTGCATGAGGAGTCAAAGGTGTCCAGTGCAGTGTGGATCTGACAGCAAAGAAAGGCAGGGACCTTGGCGGCCCTATCCCTGGTTGGTGAAGCTAGCTGTTGGGACATGGAATGTCACCTCATTGGCGGGAAAGGAGTCTGAGCTTGTGCAAGAGGTTGAGAGATACTGGCTAGGACTCTGGGAAGGGGGCTGGAAGATGCCTATCAATCGGTCAGAAAGTCACCAGTGCTAGTCACGGTGGCAATCCTTGAACCTGCTTGGTGGACACTGAGGGTGAAAGGTGCCATCAAGCTGAAGAAGGAGTTCTACAGGGCATGGCTGGCTTGTTAGACTTCTGAGGCAGCTGACAGCTACCGGCAGGTGCACGGCTTGGTGAGACCATAGAGAAATACTTTTGGGTGGTGTCAAAGATATTGTGGCAAACTGTCCAACAACGCAGGAAAGGGAAGCAGCACTTTGTTCACACTGTTTACAATGGGAGTGGAGAACTGCTGACCTTGACTAAGGACATATCCTGGCAGTGGAAGGAATACTTTGAGGATCTCAACAAGATTTTCAAATTTTTTTTCAGTTTATTTATATAGCTCCAGTTCACAACAAAAGTTATCTCATGACACTTTCCAATTAGAGCAGGTCTAGACCAAACTCTTTAATTTACAAGATACAAGATTTTATTTGTCACACACACAATCATACCCGGTAATAATATGCAGTGAAATTCTTTTTGTCCCTGCTACCAAAAAATAAGTAAGTAAAATAGAATTAATAAAATTAAATATTATAAACTAGAAACCTTATAAAAATGACAAAATTAAAAATGTGAAAATGTGCAGTATTTACATGTACAGTACAGTATTTACATCTATCTCCTTAATTCTACCAACACCCTGGAGGAAACATAGCCTTGGGGCTTGGGGGAGGCTCTCTCATCACTGGGCTGGAAGTCGCTGAGGCTGTTAAACGACTCCGCAGTTCAGATAGGGTGAGGAGCTGAGGAGGGTGGGCATCTGGGAGGGGCTCAGAATAGAGCCACTGCGCATTCACAGCAAGAGGAGCCAGTTGAGGTGGTTTGGGCACCTGGTTAGGATACCTCCTGAATGTGTCCCTGGGGAGTTGTTTCGGGGAAAACCCAGGACATTATGGAGGGATTATAGCTCTCATCTGACCTGGGAATGCCTTGGTATCCTCCCAGACGAGTTGGTGGAAGTGGCTGGGAGAGGACAGTCTGTGCTTCCCTGCTGAAGCTGCTGACTCCGCAACCCAGATTCGGATAAGCGGAGGAAGATGAGACTAAAAATACTTTTAACCTACCGTATTTTCCGCACTATAAGGCGCACCGGATTATAAGGCGCACCTTCAATGAATGGCCTATTTTAAAACCGTTTTCATATATAAGGCGCACCGCATTATAAGGCGCATAGGATAGAAGCTACAGCAGTGGTTCGGGTTGCGTTTTGCGTCCACTAGATGGAGCTGCGCTAAAGGGAATGTCAACAAAACAGTCAGATAAGTCAGTCAAACTTTATTAATAGAATACAAACCAGCGTTCTGACAACTCCGTTCACTCCCAAAATGAATAAACAGCTGTGTTATTATTTTTCCCGATGTAATGTCAGTGACGTAGTATTTTCGCGACACAGTTTATCTTTTAACAACAGCACGGTATAACAGGTAGTGCAACATTTTTATCACGTAGTGGACGTGAACTTTTCCTCGATTCAGTAAACACGTAAAAGAGTCTGATACCGTTACGGTAACTCAGACGTAAGTGCAATAACAATATAGTAACTCTCGAAATATTGCAAAGCAATAACCATTTGACAATAACTCAATGTTGCTCAAACGTTACTGTCCATATTCACAATATGACCAACCTTGTTCAGTTGTGAACACACAAAAGAAACACGTAAAGCTCACTTTATCAGTTCATTCCTCATCCACGAATCCCTCGAATTCTTCTTCTTCAGTGTCCGAATTGAACAGCTGGGCGAATACGGCATCCAACATGCCCGGCTCGTTAACGTCGTTAACGTCGTAAATTTCTCTCAGCCACTCACTCATCTCTTCTTCGTCCATGCATCCCTTCGAGTTAGCCTTGATAATGACGCCGGCTGGAAAGTCTTTTGGCAAGGTCTTCCTCTTGAAAATAACCATGGGTGGTAGTTTCTGGCCATTAGCCTGGCAAGCGAGAACTACAGTGAAGGACGACTTCTCATTCCCTGTGGTGCGAACATTCACCGTAGTGCTCTCGTTTTATCCACAGTGCGCTTAAATCTGTTACTTCGGCCACGCCCCCTGACTACGGTAGCCACGATTGACCAATATTGATCCATAGATAAGGCGCATCGGATTATAAGGCGCACTGTCGGCTTTTGAGAAAATTTAAGGCTTTTAGGTGCGCCTTATAATGCGGAAAATACGGTACCTTTGTCTGGAACAGTTGTAGTCAAATATTTAAGTTTAAACAGAAATTATTCAGCATTGCTATTCCTATTTGTTTTTTTTGTTTTTTTTTGATAGTGTTAGAAAAAACAGGCTTAACAAACTTTTACTTAAATTTTACTATTGTTAAGCTTAACAAGAACATTTAGCAAGAACAGATCCACTTGCTTTAAAATGTCAGGTCAATGAACCTTGCACATATGTCAAACTGGTCCACAGGAGGGCCGCTGTGGCTGCAGGTTTTTGTGCCAACCAACCAAGAGCACACCGTTTGACCAATCAACTGTCTGAAGACGGAGATCAGTTGATTAAATGAGTCAAGTCTGGTGTGCTGCTACTTGGTTGGAAAGAAAACCTGCAGCCACACCGGCCCTCCTGTGGACCAGTTTGACATGCCTATGAAGAGCACCCTTTTTTCTGTCATATGGACAGATATGTTATGTATAAGTAATACTAAATAATACTAAAATATACTAAAAATACTAAAAGATAAAAATTGTGACTGATGGCTCCTGTCACACCGTGATGAGGCATTTTGTCTTGTTTTAGGTTTATGTCTCGTTATTTCCTTTCTGTAAGAACAAGAATTTCCCTTCAGGGATAAATAAAGGAATTCTGATTCTGATTCTGATTCCTGTTTTATTTTGAAAAGTAACTCTCCTCTCGTTTCAGGTCACTTGCCCTTCCTCATGTGTCTTCCTCATGTGTCTGATTGTCTCCCTGATAACCCGACTGCATCCACCACTTCCCCATTACCTCCATGTGTTCAAATAGTCTGCGTTTCTCGTCTTGTGCCAGTGTTTCGTCCTCGTGCGATCACTCCAGCCTTTCCTCAGCCACAGCCATAGCCTTGTCTTTGCCTTGTTTTCTGTGAAGTGAAGTGAATTTTTTTTTGTAATTTTCATAGTGTAGGTTTGCTTGGTTTAGGATATATTGATAGACCTTTGTTCTTTTCTTCACTTATTTTCATAGCCTTTTGTTTTTATTTCCTTCGAGATAAATAAGGTTTCATAGCAGAGTGTCTCTTATTAGAGGAGACACTCTTCAGGAGTATTTTTTATAGTATTTGGGTTATTCTCACTCTGTCCTGGGGAAGTCCAGGAAGTGCTCCGCATCTGAGTCCTGCCTGAGTCTGAAACTGACAGTACACGCTGGCCAGTATGGACTTAGCGGAGACACCCCAGATGGTCACGTAGATGCCGCAGATGGCAGCTGCTTTACGGGAACAGGAGGCTTGTTTGAAATGCCAAGAGGAATTCCAAACTGCTATGGCATCTCACATTAGTATCCTGTCCAACAGAGTGCAAGACCTTCTTGAGCTCTTGGTTAAGCCCTTGACTGATTCCAATGCACTTGAGACCCAGGCGACTCTCGCTCCAGCATCGGCTACACCCATTGGGGAAATCGGAATCAGACTGGCCCCTCCCCGAACCGTACTCTGGAGAGGCGAAGCAATGTAAGCCTTTTTTAACTGATTGCTCTATTCGTTTTGAATATTTTCCCCAAGCTTTCCACACTCTGGCGGCGGAAAGTGGATGAAACTCCGCCATCCTGTACAACATTTTTCAAAGGTCTGGCTCATCCTATCCAGGAGTTGATGGTCCCTCTAGATCTACCCTCCGGATCTGGACTCTCTCATAGCCCTTGCCAGGAACTTGGTGCTCAGCGGACGAGCGGGTTGACAGGTGTGAGGAAGTTTCCTTGCTCTCAAGCTCCGGACGGGTACTTTTTTCCTCGTCAACCTCCGGGGCCGCCTTCCCACTCACCATTGGAGGGAGGTGAAGAACCCATGCAATTAGGGCGAGCTCATCTCATGCAGGAGGAGCGGTGGCGTCGCCATCGGGAGGGCAGGTGCTTCTACTGTGGGGAGTTGGGGCATGTGGTTGCTGCCTGTCGGGTCAACATATCCACAGTGGTGAGTCAGGTCTTGTCCATTGGATCCATATTATGTAAACTCCCGCCGGTTAAGGTATGGCACCACTGACCTCAGTGCTCTTATAGATTCAGGGACAGATGAGAGTTTAATGGACTGGAGTCTAGTCTTAAAGATCGGACTCAAGACAGAACAGTTAGCCAAACCATTCAGGGTTAGTGCTTTGGATGGTAAAGAACTTTTTACAATTACAAACCAGACTGAATCACTAGAACTATCCATCAATGAGTATAAGTTATGAACTTTTACGTGTTCGAGTCTCCTTCTCAGCGTTAGTCCTGGGGCACCCGTGGTTAAAAAAATACAATCCTCACATAGTGTCAGGAAGGTCAGCGTCGCTGACACAGAAAATGCAGAACCCCAATGCAGAGTGAAAAAAAGGGAGTTGCAAGGCAGAGGTCCAAAAATGTTTAATTAACTAATCAAACTCAGAAAGGCACACTTACTGTGACAAGGGAATGGCATGGCATGGCAAGGGTATCCTGGCAAAACATGAAGACAATGTGAAACATTCTGACACAGGTGACTGGGAACACGAGGACTAAATAGACAAGACAACGAGACACAGGTGACATACATTAGGAGGGGGAAGGCAATCAGGAAAACCAAAATCAAAGCTACATGAAAACAGGACACACAGAGGAAGAGACGCTTTCAAAATAAAACAGGACATGACAAAAAACCTTGAACATAACACATGGAACACAATACACACATGGAACGCAAACATTGCCAACTGAAGCTTGTCTAGTATGTCACAACTCACATCCAATGCGACACTAAAATCCTAACAGGCTTGAAGGTCTGAGTGCAACTGTGATTCAATAGCCATGTTAATGTCCGATATTCTGTGTTCAACCGTGTAGCGGGACAGTTGGAGGTCTGATACCATTCATTTTAGCTTGTTTTCAGGAGACAAGATGGTATGTGGTATGAAGGTATGTTTTGACGACTACTCGTCATTGTATGGCTTTTTAGCCCGTACAAGGTTCCAAGCAAATTGATACAATGCAAGCGTTACGGTGCTTCATAGTTTTTGGAACAACTGTGTCAGCTTTTCTGCCTGACCTTTCAAAGTGACCAACTTGTGCTTGTGAAGTTAAGTCCCCTTTGGAAATTCCTGGTCGATGTTAGCATGGAGTGAACTTAAGTGCCGCTGAAGAGTTGAAGCTTTGAAATGTGCTAATGATGCCTGCCATAAAAGGCAGAATGGCCTGTCATTACGTTCAACAATAAAAAAAAAAAACACTCTCCCACTCTGTTGAAAACATCCTGTGTTCATCATCATATGCATTTTTTCCCTGCTATTTTGAGAACGAACTTGGTAGGCCTACACTACTCAATGGTTTTTCCCTCCAAGTCATTTGCATCAACGTGCATGCGTGAGATGCACGTACCATTAAAAACACAAACACAGAATTCAACATGAACGTAAGAGCCGCATGAAACCGGGCAAAGAGCCGCATGCAGCTCGGGAGCAGCGGGTTGGCCAGGCCTGTCCGAGAGTTTTCCCTGCTTTTGGCTTAATTTCTGTCTGTATCCCAGTGTGGTATGCATGGGTGTTTTAATAAATTCATAGCACTAATCTGTACTTTGACAGCTGCTTCCAGGTCTCTTCCACATCCTGCTCTACCTCATTGGCAGACACACTGCAGAGATATAGAAAGCCTATTGCATGATTAAAGAGCTGTGTGGGGTCACCTGATGCAAGTGCCCTTGGTCTGAAATCTGGCTCAACAAGCAGTTAAGAGGATCGGCCTCAAAATTGAACTTCTTGCTAAACCATTCCGGGCCAGTGCTCTGGATGGGAAGGAATTATTCACTATCACGCATAAAACACAGACTCTGGAACTAATAATCCAAGGGCATAGGGAACTCATGACTTTTTATGTTTTCAAGTCTCCTTCTCAGGCTCTGGTATTAGGCTATCCCTGGCTGAAAAGACACAATCCACATGTAGATTGGAGATCTGGACAGATTCTAGGTTGGGGAAAAGATTGTGAGGGTCTGTGTTTGGGCTCACTCACACCTAAGATCACTGAAACCTTGATTAATGTTGTTTCTACTGACTCTGCCACAGACCCTGAGTGCCCAGACCTAAGATTCATGCCCACCTGCTACCACCATCTCAAGGAGGTGTTCAGTAAGTCCAAGGCTTTGTCACTTCCTCCTCATCGTCCCTATGACTGCTCCATAGACTTGGTTCTGGGATTTACTATTCCCAAGGGACGCCTGTACTCCGTTTCCGGTCCGGAAAGAGAAGCTATGAAGGAGTATATCCAGACCTCTCTCAAGGCTGGTCTCATTCGCCCATCCTCATCACCAGCTGGAGCAGGCTTTTTCTTTGTAGAAAAGAAAGATGGGTCACTAAGGCCATGTATTGACAATAGCCCTCTGAATGAAATAACAACAAAGAACCAGTATCCTCTGCCTCTCATGACCTCTGTATTTGACCAGATTCAACAGGCAAGCATTTTCACTACACTAGACCTATGTAATGCTTACCATCTGATTAGGATCAAAGAGGGTGATGAATGGAAGACAGGCTTCAACACACCCAGTGGTCACTATGAATACCTGGTCATGCCACTTGGTCTAACTAACGCACCTGCAGTTTTTCAGGCCATGATCAACGATGTTCTTCGTGACTTTCTTGACCAGTTCAACATCTTGATTTATTCAGCGGTGTGAGAAGGTGAGCACCCTCCTTCTCACTGTCTCCCACGAGGGACGCGTTTTGATAACGTGGCCTGCGAGGCAGCGTCGGACAATTAAAATTAAAAAGACTTTTCGGACTTTGTGCCGCATGTATACGCGGATGCGTGTGCGCACACACATACACACACTCGCACGCACACAGAGAAATGGACTCTATCGTCAGTTTATGTATGTTTTAAATGCTTGGTGACATGTTTGGCGTGGCATACGCCATGGACGCTTCGGCGCTGTAAATTCAGCCCGCTGCGTCGCTCACACACTACAACCACAACTCACCCATGTCAGTTTTCTCCCCGGTTTAGCATCCAGGCGTGTGGTGAGGTACCCACTACTCGTCCACCTCTTCAGTTCAGTTTGCAAAGACTCTGGTTTGTCATACACTCACAGTCACCTGCACTCCTGGTCCGGCTCCACTGCTCCTCTGCGGAAGCACTCGCCGCTGCAGGGGCGGACTTTATTGGGCACGGGGCAAGGGGGCACGGGGCAAGGGGGCACGGCCCATTGCACTCAAGGGGTTTTTATTTTTCTATGGTATTGGCTATGTGGTGTTTGTGAAAAATTATTGTATGGTGTGTAAATATTTGGTGTGTGGATACATTTAATAATGCCTTATTTATTTTTATTTTTGTATTTATTTATTATGATTAGTGTATTGAATGAACCATTATGTTTGTTGGTAGTCCCCTCTATAATGGTTTGGACCGTTTGGGCTCAACAAGCAGCCCTATTTAAAGGAGCCTCATTTTGCTCTTGTTGTTCCTTGGGAGAACTACTATGTGCTGTTGTGAGAGTTTGTTATCGGTGTTTTTGGTTCCTGCATTGTTCCTGAAAACCTTGTGTTCCAGGAGAATAAAAGGGCATTTCCTGGCACCTGACGCTTTGCTGTCTCCTACTTTCAATCTCTTCTGCCTGAATCCGATCTTGCCGAGACCACTCTGGTCCCTCACAAGCGGATCTGGAAACTCACAAGGTTCATGTTTCTAAAGTATTAAAAAGACTCCTAGATCATAAACTGTTTGTCAAAGCGGAAAAAAGTGAGTTTCATGCCGACACCATCTCCTTCCTGGGCTTCATCGTAGCCCCTGGCAAGGTGCAGATGGATCCGGCTAAGATTAGCGCGGTCGCTGACTGGCCCACACCCGATAGCTGCAAGAAGGTTCAGCAATTCTTCGGGTTTGCGAACTTCTACCGGTGGTTTATCAGAGGTTTCAGCGCCATAGCTGTGCCACTTCACGCACTAACATCCCCCAAAGCTCGCTTCCAGTGGTCTCCGGAATCGGCATTCCAGGTCCTCAAACAGCGCTTTACCTCAGCACCCATCCTCACCCTGCCAGACCCACAACGACAGTTTGTGGTGGAGGTGGATGCCTCCAATGAGGGCATTGGGGCTGTGCTCTCCCAGAGGTCTGAGCATAACGACAAGATGCATCCCTGCGCATTTCTTTCACAGCGGCTGTCCAAAGCGGAGCGGAATTACAATGTGGGCAACAGAGAACCGCTGGCGGTCAAGCTGGCTTTGGAGGAGTGGCGGCATTGGTTGGAGGGAGCCAGCCACCCGTGCATTGTCTGAACGGATCATGAGAACTTGGAGTACATCCGCAAAGCCAAGAGGCTTAATTCTCACCAGGCCAGGTGGGCGCTATTTTTTAACAGATTTAATTTTTCTCTGTCTTACAGGCCGGGGTCCCAGAACATCAAACCTGACGCCTTGTCTCGGCTATACGACCCCGAACCTGTTGCCAAGGAACCAGACTCCATCCTTCCGTGGTCCTGTGTGGTCGGATCAGTAACTTGGCAGATAGAAAAGGAGGTAGAGCAGGCCAATGGTGTAGTTCCACCACCTAGTGATTGTCCTGAAAATAAGCTGTTTGTCCCAGCAGAACTACGATCACGGGTGATTCATTGGGCTCACACCTCTCTGCTCTCCTGCCACCCGGGAGTTCGACAGACGTTGTTCGTCATCTCCCGGAGGTTCTGGTGGCCGTCCATGGGGGCGGAGGTCCGGGAGTACGTTGGAGCTTGCTCGGTCTGCGCTCGCAACAAGACTTCAACTGGACCTCGTACGGGACTGCTACAGCCTCTGCCCATCCCTTCTAGACCATGGGCGGAAATTTCTTTAGACTTTGTCACAGGGCTCCCGGTCTCCCAGTGTAACACCACAGTGCTCACTGTAGTTGATAGGTTTTCTAAGATGGTCAGGTTTATTGCTTTGCCCAAGCTGCCGTCTGCAAAGGAAACTGCAGAAATTATGATGTCACATGTCTTTAGGATTCACGGGTTCCCACAGGACATAGTTTCAGACCGGGGACCCCAATTTTTGTCTTATTTTTGGAGGGAGTTTTGCCAGCTCATCAGAGCTAAAGCCAGTCTGACCTCTGGTTACCACCTGGAGGCTTATGGCCAGACCGAGCGCCTAAACCAGGAACTGGAAACCGACCTCCGCTGCCTGGTGTCCCAGAACCCGTCGACATGGAGCAAACACCTGGTCTGGGTAGAGTATGCCCACAATTCCCTCCCCACCTCAGCTACTGGTCTGATGCCTTTTAAATGTGTATTTGGCTACGATCCTCCTCTCTTCCCGGAAGGAACGAGCCAGAGGGCTCAGTTCCTTCTGCTCATGTTCTGCTACACCGCTGCCGGCGGATCTGGGCGGCTGCCAAGCAGGTTTTGATTCGCCGGGGGAATCGGGTCAAGAAAGCTGCTGACCGCAGGAGGAGACTAGCCTACCAGCCGGGCCAGAGGGTCTGGCTATCTGCCAAGGACCTCAACCTCAAAGACTCCTCTAAGAAACTGGCACCGCAGTTCGTGGGTCCTTTTCCCTGTGAATCCCGCCGCTGTTCGTCTTTGCTTGCCTCGTTCTCTCCGAGTTCACTCCACGTTCCATGTCAGTCAGGTCAAGCCCGTCCGGGAGAGTCCCATGGTCCCTGCGGCCCCTCAACCTCCCCCTCCGGAGATTGTGGATGGGGGGCCAGTGCACCAGGTGAATCGGTTGCTGGCCGTTCAAAACCGGGGCTGCGGTAAGCAGTATTTAGTGGATTGGGAGGGCTATGGTCCGGAAGATCGGCTATGGGTTCCCTCTCGTCACATTGTGGACAAGACTCTCATCACAGACTTTCATCGGGACCATCCTGGTCAGCCTGGGTCACTTTCCCTTCCTCGTGTCTTCAGTCGGATTGTCTTTCCGATTACCTGATTGTGTCCACCTGTTCCCCATTATCCCTTGTGTTCAATTAGTCTGCGTTTCCCTTGTCTTGTGCCAGTGTGTTTCGTCCTTGTGCATAGACTCCAGCTCTATTCTCGCCACAGCCACGAAATCAGTCTTCGATCACCTTTCTGTTCTTGCCTCTGTTACACACTGATTTTCTGTTGTACTTTTCATAGCTTAGATCTCTTTTGTCCATAGAATAGTGTCAGGTTTTTGTGCTTTGCTTTTGTTTTCCTCCTTAAGA
Source organism: Scatophagus argus (assembly GCF_020382885.2). NCBI lineage: Eukaryota > Metazoa > Chordata > Actinopteri > Scatophagidae > Scatophagus > Scatophagus argus. The sequence continues at coordinate 23,524,330 of NC_058502.1, forward strand.
GTGATTTTTAGTTCGTTAGTAGTTCTCTTTGTAGATAGTAGTTTTGTCCTCAGCTTTGCGAGTGATTTTTGGTTCTCCGGTTAGTTTATCATTTCTAGTTATTCTTTCCTCCTATGGGAGCGTTTTCAGTTGAAGATAGAGTAGATATTGCCCTCGGTAATCTTAATAGCTCTTTTGTTTTCTCTCTAGTAGTTTTCATAGCCGCGCTTCTTCTAAGGAAGACTGCCACAGGTAATTTGATAGCCTATTGTTTTATCACTCTGTGTGAGAAACTCAAGACAGAGAATACGAATAAAGACAGCTGTTGTGCAGCTATCTCTGCATCTTAGTCCTGCTTGAGCCTGATTGTGACAAAAAGTAAGAAATAATATTTCCACAACCAAACCACCAACCGTACACCATCTGTTTACTGTTTACACCACAATGTCCAAGCCCGGTGTACGTGAATGGTTGTGTGATGTACCTTTGCAGGCGTCTATGGACGTGTATGGATAGTACGTATGAAGATTTCTTTTGAAACTGTGTTAAAACACTTGTCTAAATAGATATCATTTTTTTGGTTTAAATTCCTGTTTTCAAAAATAACAGTGTATGCGTGGACTAAGCCCGAAAAAGGAGATGATAGGTTGGAGAAAACAATGGGAACAGGGCACATGCAAGGCTAACAAGGTTACAAGATACAAGAGAGGTTTATTTGTCACACACACAATCATACACGGTACAATGTGCAGTGAAATTTTTTGTCCCTGCTACCAAAAAATAGGTAAGTAAAATAGAATGAGTAAAATTAAATATTATAAAATAGAAACCTTATAAAAATTGTACATGCAGTATTTACATGTACAGTATTTACATCTAGTGCAGGTGGGAGTAGGACTGTCCAGATTCACGCTCACTGTTGAGCTGACGGATGGCCTGGGGGAAGAAGCTTTTCCTCATCCTCTCAGTGTTGGTTCTCAGGCAGCGGAACCGATGGTTGCTGCAGGGAATGTGAGGAACTAAAGTGTAAAGGGAAGGAGAACAGGAAGACAGGATGGAACCCTGCAAACACAACAAAAACCAGAAAGAACCATGACAGAATTAACCTAAATACATTTCTCAATCATGACATCGCTACAGAAGTAGTTAAAAGAGCTGCAGACAAAGCTAAATGAAAGTTTCCAAAATATGCATCCAAAATGAAGATTTGAAATCTCCACATCTCTTAGAGGTCCTCTTTTATCTTTTCAAGACATGCTTTCATATGGTGTAATCCATTGTTAGTATAGTATACATGGGGAATTCTAATATCCTGAACAATAAGCTCACAAAGTATTAACACTCAACAAAAATAACAAATGTAACACTTTTGCTTTTCCTCCTATTTTTCACCAGTTGAATGAAAAGTTTTAAGACTTTTTTTATGAACACAAATACTTATTTCTCTCAGATTTTAAGCACATATTTGTTATAATCCATGTTAGTTTGCATTTATCCTTTACCGAGATAATCCATCCAGTGGTAATAAAGCCAATGATAGCTCATGGAGCAGCATTACACATCATATCCACATAATGAGTCCAAATATAAATGCATGCTAGTTTTACTAAATAAATAATAATAAAAAGTCATCCATAAAACTTTTATTTTGAAATTATATTCCATGGTAGCAGACACCACTGTAAGGGCCTGTCAGTTCTCTCTCTCATATTTCCTTGTCTGTCTTCCCATTTGTTGTGTTTTGGTTTATTATATCTGTCTAGAGCTGGGGTGTGGTGACCTACTTACCATTCAGCCTTCCCAGTTGCACACCTGTTGCTCGTCAGCCTTATCAGCTCCACCTCAACTCTGCAATGTAAGAAGGTGGCTCATTCTTGACATTTCTGTCAGCTAAGTGGCTTTTAGTCTGGTTTAGCCAACCCAGCTCATCCTCTGCATGATGAGCTGTGGCAGCTGAGCAGCTCATTCAGCCACCTACTCATACCACCCATACTTTGGGAATCAATAAAGGGTTATCTTATTTTATTTGGTCACATAACAAATTGATGACAGTAATCTTGTTCTAATCTTCACCACCTTAAAATTATGCTGATAGATCTTCTGTGCTGCTGGGTTGAAGATGCATGTGAAGCATACACATTTTAGAATTTGTAGCTTTTTTGTGTTCTGTCAGGATTGGCCTTATTGGCCAAGCATGTGAACACACACAGAGTGTACTTTATCAATCAAAAAATGTCAGGCTGGTATGATGCAGTTTATTTTGTTTCTGTTGTGGTTCATAGACTAACACAAGCTAAACAGTATTTAATCAGAACACAAAATAACACATTAAGTTATTTAGCAAAACAACATGAATATAATGCATTACTATGTTTGCACCAGAAAGTTATAAAAATCTATAAAATAAATTCAACATTGGACACAAATAAATTCAATTAACATACCCATTTCCATTCTCCACTGAAGCCAACTCCTGTTGTCCTACTCTTCACATTTATCTCCATCACTTGTTTCTCTCCTGGTGTTTTGTTACCTTTTATGCACCTACTGTTTTTTGATGTGTTTATACAATCCTTTCAAAATAGACTTCAGTTTTCACGAGAAATAATTTGTGTGTGATTGCAAAAATAGAGAGAGCGCGCGAGAGAGGGAGCGAAAGAGAGAAGGTAAGTTGTTGAGCATGAAATGGTTCAAGTTTAAAATGAGTCTTCACTAAGGATTAATTTGCAAACAAAAGTAGAAAAAAAAAACGAAAAAAATAGTCCAAAGCACAAAACATCCAAAGATCCAGCCCAAGACCCAACACAGAGAACTCTGTCCAAAGAATCCAACGACAGGCGCAGGCAGCAGCACCCACACGGAAAGAAAATATATGAACATATATGTTTTTTTAATCTATGCTACATATATTTTCCTACATAAATGCATATATTAGAAATTAAACCCCTACATATATGTCTTTGCATATATGCACACGTGTATTTGCATATATGCTATACATATATATATATGTAAATATATGTGTGCATATATGTATATATATGTACAAATAGTCGAAAGACTGAAAGACTAAGATATATGTGAGGGGGGGCAATTGTACACATAAGTTGGAAACTATATGTGGCACAGATAAAAAAACATGTATGTTCATATATTTTCTTTCGATGTGGGACTGTATAGTGAAAAAGGTGTAAACAGCGCGATGCAACAGTGCCGCTCTGCTGTTGCATCATGTACATCTATCCATCCAGTCTGATAAACTGGAAGACTAAGTTTCCATTTTCAGGGGACTGAATGAGATACAGACATTAGGTTGTTTGATTATGTAATCTTATTCCACTTCCTGTTACAGATATGAGATGTAGTTGAAAGCTCCAAAAATGTCGTAATTGTACTTTTAAATCTGTTATGTTATGCATAGTGTTTTCATGGTCTAGAATGAACGTCCTTACTGAACAACATACTTCTGTTTTGTCAACCATATGGGGATATTTTTTCCAGCAATATATATGTATATGTAAATGTAAACAATGGCCAGTTGCATGGAGATACCAGGAGCAGCCGAGGTTCTTGGCTTTGCTTCCATGTTGGAAATGACAAAAATCTCATCCCATTGTTTTTCTTTACCGAAGTGATCATGTGAATGATTGTGGCAATTAACAACACAGCACGTTTGCACCAAGTTTTAACTTGTTTAAACAAAACAACAGAACACAAGAACAGCGCCACACATGCAGCCAGCTTAAACACACTTTTCAGTTGCCCGCAAAGCCCATAATGCATTGCGGTTTTCCCACTCAGACCTATAGCCTTCTAAGTCGGGTGTCTCGCTTTGGCTTTATGAGTAGGTAGTTCACCTGTCGCTGCAATGTGGATTGAGTTGATGATAGATGAACGAGTGTGAGGCCACTTTAAAAATTGCTGCATGCAATAAAACAATCAAAAGCTATTGTCTTATACATTGAATTTTCTTCTGCAAACCTCAGTCTGCATTGAATTAAAATAAGTACAATTATAAATACATTTTGTTTGAACATATATGCACATTACATCATTTTCAAATAAAGTGAGATATAGGCATTATGTATGGCATATATGCAAAAAGTCATAAATGAGCTATATATAAGGCATTATGTATGATATACATGCACCAGACTGTGGCATATATGTGGATATATATAAGTCATATATGGCACATATATTTCCTATATATCCACATACATGCACATATATGACCCTAAATATGGCATACATGCATCATATATATATTATGCATATATTTGGATATATGTTAATATATTTCCTTTCCGTGTAGGCAGGCCAGTGAACCTGGCAAGAACAGGGTTTAGTTTACACCCAACAGTTGTAAAATACAAATGTGAGCCTAACTAAACACCACTGAAGTAGACAGGATGATCTGAAAAGGTGGCAAGGGAAAGCCGGCCTTAAATATCCGCAGGTAGAAGTGGATGATTGGAGGCAGATGAGAGTCAGGTGTGCAGGTTAGCAGCTGATAGGGAGACAGGTCCAGATACAGATACACTCACTCAAAAAAGGGGGAGGGAAAAAAACACAGAGACAACAACAACTGCAAGAGAACAATCCTGACACTGATGCTAGAATTGTTCCTGATTTGAGGGACAGCATTACGAAATCTGAATGTGAAATTAACATATTAAAGAATACCTAAACCACCTTTTCTGTTGTAAATCAATTTAAATAGATATTTAGCAGAGTTACTGATAGATTTAGGTCCAAATCTTAACATTTCAGTGGACTGTATTTGAATTTTCCATTTCATGTCAGAAATATGCGTAGCAACTGACCTTTACAGGTTGAAACCCAGTTATTACTACAGCCCATCCCTCCCTCCTCTGATAAAAACAAGGTTTTGCTTTGCCAACCCTTGAGTTAGGAGCAGTTTGAGTGGATTATGTGGAGTTAATATTGTGACTGACTTGTTTTATTGTGACGTTAGCATAGATACTTTGGTGTTAAATTTATAGTTAGTGTTTATAGTATTCAGTAGGTTAAGTCAGCGATTTTACTCTGTTTTAGAGAGTTGTTTGATTTAGCTTCAGTTATTTTTAGTTTTCATTGGCTAGTGGTAAGATGGGTCAACACTGTTGCTTTCTTGGCTGCAAAAACACCACTGAACTGTCACCACATGCATTTTTTTTTCTTTCGTGTATAGCAGAAGTTAAGTCATGACTCTGGGGTTACTTTTTAAGCTCTCCAACTGAAAGACTGAACTTTTACTGAACATCTTTTTCATTCAATTTTTCACTTAACATTGAATCTCCCTCTAATGGCATGAAAGCAATTGCCCATGACCTCATCAGGTCCAATCCAAAAACAATGCAATATTTATTACATTACACCACATCCCACTTTCTCAAAGTCGAAGAGAACATTAGCTGTGACTCGTTAAGGTTCTTTTCAACATAAGGTTATCACAATACATATATTCCTTAAACCTCTAAACTCTTTTCTTTTGCATACTCAAATAAAGTCACACAGCATTCCATAACAGCGTGGTCTCTTATTTAAACATAACATCCAAACCACATATCTTAACCTATATTACCTTAGCATTTTATATCATTCAAATTTGCTTTTTTTCTCATATATATATATATATATATATATTTTCACAGGTTTAGTCAGTTTGGTTTCTATATTTCTCTGCCTGACCTTGATCTCATGATGTCAGGTGTGTTCACAGACTTTATAGCTGGCAGAGGAGTCTCTACACCAGTGTCTGTTTCAGGTAGGTGTTCAGGTTGTTGCTCACACTGTGACCCTGACTCTGGCATTGGAATCAGGTGGCAACAATTCCGCCTCAGTGTCTGTCTCTTGTGGCCCCTTGACCAGGTAGGATCATGGGCTGCTGTGTATGGATGTCACTTTACTATGTTCTGCTGCATCAGAAATCTAGATGCTGAGCTGGGATATCTAGATAGATAGATATTTTATTGATCCCGAGGGAAATTCAATTCTCTATGTATCAAGAGAAGTAGTCAACCATTAACAGGTAAGTCTTACCTCTTAAGATGAAAAGCTCTATGTTCCCTATGTGGAACTTTGGTTGGCATCAGGGGCTCTTTTGCATTAACTCTCTCTTTGATACATTCTCTGCAGTTGAATACCAGCTCCCTTATCTGACTGCTCAGTCCAGGCCACCATACAGTCTAGCTAGCCCTCTCCCTGCATTTCACTACACCCTGGTGGCCTTTGTGTATTTTCTCAAGCACAATATCTCATATTAGCAGGTATGACTAACCCTGAACCACACAGGAGTAGTTTGTTATGCACACTCAGGGTTGTAGGGTCAGGTAGTGTTTGACTGGCCCTTGTAGCTGAGTCCTGTCTGGCCAGCCTTCCACACAATATTTCATGACTTGTGTGCAGACTTTATTGTCCTGTAGCTGTTCACTGAGCTCTGTCAGATATCTGTTGCTAGTCGGGAGAATTTCCAGCAAAGACTCCACACAGATGTTTGTCTCTTCCATTAAGTTATTGTCACACTGGTAACTGCATTTTTCAGTGTGGAAAATGTGAGAGAGTATCAGTGTGTGTGTGAAAGATTGACTAGGAGTACCTCATTTGGTGCATCCTGAACCTCTGTATTCGTGGTGGCAATGCATCCAGAGCCTCCAAGTAGGCTCACCAGAGGTTGATGGTCAGTTTCGAGCTCAAAGTGTAATCCTGATATGATATCGCTAATTCTCTTCACAAGTCCATGTCAAGGCTAGTGCTTCTTTCTCTACCTGGACGTATTGCTGTTCTGTCTCAGTCAGCGACCTGGAAGCATATACGACTGGAAACCACATCTACGCAGCAGTACTCCCCCTAGCCAATAGGATGCGGCATCTGCTGATATTTTCAATGGTCTGTTGGGATCATACAGTTGGAGAACTGGTGCAGAGGAGAGCTCACGCTTCAGACTGCAGAACACCCTATGCTGTTCGTGACCCCAGCACCACAGGTTCCTCTTGGATAGGAGGTCTTTTAGTGGCTTGTACTTTTCAGACAGGTTTGAGATGAACTTACCAAGCTGATTCACCATTCCAAAGAAGCTCCTCAGCTCAATTATGTTTGCTGGCTCTCTCATGTCTTGTACAACTTTCGTTTTATCTGGGTCAGGTTTCACCCCGTCTGCTGAAATGATTCAATTCAATTCAATTCAATTTTATTTAAAGTGCCAATTCATAACACAGTTATCTCGAGACACTTTACAGATGTGTAAACAAACAAACAAACAAAAAAAAAAAACAACAAAAAAGAAGAGAATCAGAGAGAAACTGGTCCCAGGGCAAAACCCCACACTGAGTAAGCATATGGCGACAGTGGCGAGGAAAAACTTTTAAAACCTTTTAAAAACCTTTTAACAGGCAAAAACCTCGAGCAGAACCAGACTCAGTATAGACAGCCTTCTGCTGTGACTGCCTGGGAGGGAGAGGGGGGAGAGGAGAAACAGGGAGATGAAGAGAGACAGGAGAGGGGGAGATAGAGAGAAAAAGGAGAGGGAGAGAGAGAGACAGGGAGGATAGAGAGAACAGTGCAGAGCAGGAGCAGCAGGATCCGTGCAGGACCATGGAGAGGGTTCTGGATCCAGCAGCACTATCAGTGCAGTAGGGAGGGCCATAGAGGGCTCAGGATCCAGCAGCGGTACCAGGCCTCAGGAGGGCGGGGTAAACGCTTCTGGGTCCAGCAACATGCTCCGGAAGTGCTGAGAAAAGATGGAGCACAAGAGCTTCGGGGGAGAGGTCGAGTTAGTGCAGTACCGGTGATGGGACATGATGAGTGAGTCCCCCTGCTCTGAAAGCTCGGTGTCTAAGGATCTCCCCCAGCAATCTAAACCTATAGCAGCATAACTAGGGGTTGGTCTAACTATAGGCTTTGTCAAAAAGGAGGGTTTTAAGTCTACTCTTAAACATAGAGAGGGTGTCTGCCGTCCAAACTGAGGCTGGTAATTGGTTCCACAGAAGAGGACCTTGATAACTGAAGGCCCTGGCTCCATATTTACATTTGGAGATTCGTGGTATTACCAGTAAGTCTGAATATAAGGAACGCAGTACTGCAGAGGGCTGATATGGTTCAATGAGATCAGTTATATATGATGGTGCCAGACCATGCACGGTTTTTGTAGCTTAGGAGGAGGATCTTAAATTCTACTCTAAATTTTACTGGGAGCCAATGTAGAGAGGCTAGCACAGGTGAAATGTGGTCCCGCCTCTTAGTCTTAGTCAGGACACGAGTTGTGGAGTTCTGAATGAGCTGGAAAGTCCTGAGGGACTTTATAGGGCATTATGACAAAAGAGAGTTACAGTAACCCAGCCTAGAGGTAACAAAAGCATGGATGAGCTTCTCAGCAGCATCTAAGGAAAGGGCATGCCTGATTTATGCAATGTTATGAAGGTGGAAGTAAGCAGTCCTCGAGATTTGCTTTATGTGAGTGTTGAAAGACAAGTCCTGATCAAAGCTAACACCCAGGTTCTTTACAATGATGCTAGAGGCAGGAGCTAGTCTGTTATGCAAGGCTATATCATTAGCTAAAAATTGTCTAAGGTGTTCTGGACCAACTAGTAGAACCTCAATTTTGTCTGAGTTCAACAGAAGAAAGTTGTGGGTCATCCAAGACTTAATATCTGCAACACAGGATTGCAGTTGTGTTAGCTGATTGCTTTCATCTGACTTCATTGATAAATACAGTTGGGGGTCGTCAGCTGTGAGAAGGTGAGCACCCCTCTTCTCACTGTCTGCTGCGATGGACACTTGGTGATGACCTGGTCTGCGAGGCAGTGTCGGAGAACATAAGACTATTTGGTCTTTGCACATGTACACACATACATACACACACACACACACACACACACACACACACACACACACAGATGGACTCTTTATCAGCTTGTACATATTTGCTTGCTTGGTGACATAGAGACTGTGTCTGTTCCCGACCACTTAAATTAATTGAACCAAATTCAAAAAGAGGAGTTATACATAAAAATCTAATAAAGATCAACACCTCCACAGCTACAACAAATAGGAGAATTAAATGTGGACTGTTAAATATTAGATCTCTCTCATCTAAAGCTGTACTAGTGAATGAGTTAATATTGGACAATAATATAGATTTATTTTGTTTAACCGAAACCTGGCTTCGGCCAGAAGAATATGCCAGTTTAAATGAATCCACTCCCCAAAGTCATATTAATACTCACATTTCTCGAGACACCGGCCGAGGAGGTGGAGTTGCCGCCATTTTTGACCCAAACCTATCATTTAGTCCAAAGCCCAAAGTCAACTACCATTCATTCGAAAGCCTTATTCTTACTCTCTCACACCCTACCTGGAAAACAATACAACCAATTTTTATTGTTGTAGTGTACCGCGCTCCTGGTCCATACTCTGAATTTTTACTGGAATTTCCAGAGTTCCTATCGAGTCTGGTCCTTAAAACTAATAAAGTTATTATTATGGGTGATTTCAACATCCACGTGGATGATAGTAATGATAGACTTCGCGCAGCATTTATCTCTCTCTTAGATTCAGTCGGCTTCTGTCAGTGTGTACATGAACCCACTCATTGCTTCAATCACACTCTTGACCTTGTTCTGACATATGGTATAGATGTGGAACATTTAACTGTCTTAACTGTATTTAAAGAAACAGTTCTATTGTCATTAACTTCAGTATCATGCCCCCATACTAGTGAACAATACAATAATCCCTCTCAAATCGACCATTTCGTGGACAGTGCTGTAAGTTTACTAAGGACAACTTTAGACTCTGTTGCTCCGCCAAAAAAGAAACTCATAAAGCAAAAGAAACTTGCACCCTGGTATAATACAGAGGTTCGCAAATTAAAGCAAAACGTGCAAAAACTTGAGAGGGAATGGCATTCCTCCAAACTTATTGAATCTTGCTCAATCTGGCAAGACAGTCTTAGATCATATAGGAAGGCCCTACGGACTGCCAGAGCAGCCTATTGCTCAAAATTAATTGAGGATAACAAGCATAATCCCAGGTTTCTCTTCAGCACTGTAGCCAGGCTGACAGAGAGCCATAGTGCTATCGAGTCTTGTATCCCTGTGACCCTTAGCAGCAATGACTTTATAACCTTTTTTAACGACAAGATCTTAAACATTAGAGACAAAATTCAGCACCTAATGACCTCAGCTGGTACTGATGTAACATCAAACACTAGTGTCTTAGAACCAACAGTAGAAACAGATAATCATCTTGACTGCTTTTCACCTATTCCATCAGCTATATTCACTTATATATTCATCTGGTACAGAAACTTTCCCCCCTTGGTCTGAGTCACACACTTGGTAACTGGGTCCTGGACTTCCTGACCAACAGACCTCAGACTGTCAGGATTCACAACTTCACCTTCTCCTCCATCACACTCAGCACTGGTTCCCCCCAGGGCTGTGTGCTGAGCCCCCTCCTGTTCACTCTGCTGACGTACGACTGCTCGGCATCCTAGCTGTCACGTAGTGAAGTTTGCAGACGACACAGCAGTGGTGGGACGCATCAACAACAATGAGTCAGAATACAGAGAGGAGGTGGAACACCTGGTGCAGTGGTGCAGAGAAAACAACATCTGCATCAATGTGACGAAGACCAAAGAGATGGTGGGGGACTTCAGAAAGGACAAGTGCCCCACCCCTCCCCTGCACATTGGAGGAGTAGCTGTGGAAGTGGTCTCCAGCTACAGGTACCTGGGTGTGCACCTAACCGAGGACCTCACCTGGAACACCAACACTTCCCGGCTGGTCAGGAAGGCCCACCAGTGTCTCTACTTCCTCAGGAAGATGCGGCGAGCTGGGCTTGGGAGCTCAGTACTGAGGAGTTTCTACCACTGCGCGATGGAGAGCGTCCTCTGCACCTGCATCACTGTGTGGTGCGGCAACTGCACCGCTGCTGAGAGGAAGGCTTTGCAGAGGGTGGTAAAGGCTGCACAGAGGACCATGGGGGGCAGCCTCCCCACCACCTCAGACCTCTACACAGCACGATGCAGGGGAAGGGCCCTCCGTATCATGAAGGACTCCACCCATCCTGCACATCGACTCTTCCATCCCCTCCCCTCAGGCAGGCGGCTGAGGAGCATCCGGAGCAAGACCACCAGGCTCAGAAACAGTTTCTTCCCCGACTGCTGAACTCCATCCGTGCCCTGTAGACATAAGACATAAAAACCTGGATGACTTGCAATTTCTTACTTCTAAATTCTGACAAAACTTAAGTTATTGTTCCTGAACACCTTAGAAACAAATTATTCAATGATATAACAATGCTAGATGGCTTAGCGGTGGTCTCAAGCTCTACTGTAAGGAATTTAGGAGTTTCCTTTGACCAGGACATGTCCTTCAACCCACACACATCGAATATTTCAAAGACTGCATTCTTTCACCACCGCAAAATTACAAAAATTAGGCACATTCTGAGTCAGAAAGATGCAGAAAAATTAGTCCACGCATTCATTACCTCCAGGCTGGATTATTGTAACTCCCTTCTATCAGGCTGTCCAAATAAACCTATAAAGACTAAGCTAATCAGCTAATCCAGAATGCTGCCACAAGATTACTCACAAGAACTAGCATGAGAGATCATATTTCTCCTGTACTGGCTTCTCTACATTGGGTACCTGTAAAATTCAGGATAGATTTTAAAATTCTCCTCCTCACATATAAAGCCCTGAACGGTCAGGCGCCATCCTATCTTAAAGAGTTGGTAGTTCCCTATTATCCCACCAGAGCTTTACATTCCCAAGATGCAGGGCTACTTGTGGTTCCTAGAGTCCTCAAAAGTAGATTGGGAATCAGAGCCTTTAGTTATCAAGCTCCTCTACTATGGAACCATCTTCCGGTTTCGGTCCAGGAGGCGGACACCCTCTCATCATTTAAGAGTAGACTAAAAACTTTTCTGTTTGATAAAGCTTAGTTAGGACTCACCTAGGCCGGCCCCTAGTTATGCTACTATAGGCTTAGACTGCTGGGGGACCTCCCATGACACACTGAGCTCTCTCTTCCTCTTCCTCTCCTTCTGCACACATTCATGTCCCATTAATGCATATCACTAACCTAATTTCTTCCCTGGAGTCCTTGTGCTTTCTTGTCTCGCAGGTTCCCATGGATCGTGGTTGGACCTCCTGCTGCGGTCCTGCTCGAAACTTACTGTGATTACTACTGTTTAGTCATAATCTATTTTAATTATATTACCACTCTGCTGCAGCTGCTACCATTATTTTTGTTAGTAGCATTGCTATCATAATCACAGTAGTACCTTCTGTATACTTCATTGTCATTATCATTATCTACAGTTCCAATACTTCTGATATCATTGCTGCTGCTATGCATCTCTGCTTGTGTGCTCCTTCTCTCATGCCCCATCCTCCTCCCTCTCTCTCTATTTGTCTGTCTAACTTTCTCTCTCAACCCAACCGGTCAAGGCAGATGGCCGCCCACCTTCTAAAAGACAGTTTTTCCTCGCCACTGTCGCCAAGTGCTTGCTCAAGGGGGAATGTTGGGTTCTCTATATTACAATTTAATTAAAGTGTTTGGTCTAGACCTGCTCTAATTGGAAAGTGTCATGAGATGACTTTTGTTGTGAATTGGCGCTATATAAATAAACTGAACTGAAAAACTGAAACATATAATCAATACTATATTTGCAATACCTAAATGAAATTTGACTGTTTTGGTATAGAAGTAGGCGTAAATAATTACTTTAGCCACTTAGCCAGCTCTATTGACTCCTGTTCATTGAAGACTACCTTGCGAGTGCCCCCTAGTTGAATTGCAGCCAACTTTCGGTACAATGGGATTAATAGGTAGTTGACAGGCTGTCCATACAAGGCCTGTGGTCTCAGTCACAAAAATGGGGAGGTTTGTGGACATCCGAACTTAACCTTTGATGATAAAACTTCACGCCGACCCTTACCTTCTTGTGTACGCGTAAAGTATGCTCAAATTTGGGCTTTAAAGGCTTTGATTGTACGCATAGAGTCTGGGGTTATTATTGTAAGATGAGATTTATTTTTGTGAGGACATACTCAGTACATTGTCTTATTTTTCATTGTTTAGTATTTTGAGTCTACATAATTAACTGTTATTACATTTAAATCTATGGTATTTTGCTGTTTAAGTTTCAATGGGAACTATGTAATATTGCGCACTTTACATGCAGGTATGGTTAAAATTAGCGGAGTGATATGAGAGGGATTCTTTTCGGTGGGCAGTGTTGAGTGTTGGTACGCTTGGTTCGGGCATGAAAAGAAATAATAAAGAAAGGGATTGAATGCTACAGAAGAGGTCGTCTCCGTGCTCTGACTTCACCCACAGCCCTTCAATAGCTTAACGACCTGACACGTAAGGCAAGACTTACAAACCTCCAAAAACGAACCAATAACTGTGCCTATAGGACGATGAAAGTTGGTGGGGTCTGCGGTTGTAATGTTGTTGAAATGTTTATATGTTATATGTTTATATCTTTTTATCCTGGTTGTTTTTATATTATATAGTGTTGTTTTATGTTTTTTTTATATTTATAGTATTATGAATTTGTAGGTTATTGGGCTTATACCGGGACCAGGGAAACTAATTTCATTCCACCTCATGTTTCTACATGTGTGAAATGACAATAAAACTCCATGAATCCTTGAATCCTTGAATTTGTGCCCTGCCAATTTACTTTTTTCAACCTTGCTGCAGTTTTAGAATCAGAATCAGTATCAGAAAGACTTTATTGCCATTGTAAGTGAAGAGGTTTCACATTACTAGGAATTTGTCTTGGTGATTGGAGCATACATAGAACGTAACAAGTAACATATAATAGAAGAATAAAATAAAATAAAATAAAATAAGGTAACACAAAATAAAATAAGATAATTAAAATAAATATGTTTCTGGAGGTAGTCTAAAAGTGAGGTAGTGCAGGGTGGAGTGTAGTGCAAGTGGGTGAAAATCAGTGCAAATGAACAGCAGGTGGATAATGACATGAGCAAAAATCAGTTACTAAAGTGCAGGGCAGCATGTTAGTCAGTTGGTGTTCAACAGTCTAACAGCACAGGGGAAGAAACTGTTCTTGTGGTGTGAGGTTTTGGTCCGAATGGACCGTAACCTCTTGCCTGAAGGGAGTTTCACAAAGAGTCCATGTCCAGGGTGAGAAGGGTCAGCTGTGATCCGACCTGCACGCCTCAGAGTCCTGGAGGTGTACAGGTCTCGGAGAGATGGAAGGCTGCAGCCGATCACCTTCTCAGCAGAGCGCACAGCATGCTGCAGTCTGTGCTTGTCCCTGGCAGTGGCCCCAGCGTACCACACGGTGATGGAGGAGGTGAGGATGGACTCAATGATGGCCGTGTAGAACTGAACCATCTTCTTGGTTGGCACCTTGAGTTTCCTCAGCTGCCGCAGGAAGAACATCCTCTGCTGGGCCCTTTTGATGAGGGAGCTCCCACTTGAGGTCCCGGGTGATGGTGGTACCCAGGAAGCGGAAGGAGTCCACCATGGTGACGGGGGTGTCTGTCAGGGTGAGGGGGAGCGATGGAGCTGGCACTTTCCGAAAGTCAATGATCATCTCCACTGTCTTCTGGGCGTTCAGCTCCAGGTGGTTGTTGCCGCACCAGGACACCAGACGGTCCACCTCCCTCCTGTAGGCGGACTCATCCCCGTCCGAGATGAGACCGATGAAGGTGGTGTCGTCTGCAAACTTAATCAGCTTGACAGACTGGTGGCTGGAGGTGCAGCAGTTGGTGTAGAGGGAGAAGAGCAGAGGGGAAAGTACACAGCCCTGGGGGGTACCAGTGCTGATGGTGCGGGTGTCCGAGACATTCTTCCCCAGCCTCACATGCTGTTTCCTGTCTGTCAGGAAGTCAGTGATCCACCGGCAGATGGGGTCAGGCATGTTCAGCAGGGACAGCTTGTCTTGGAGGAGAGCTGGGCAAATCGTATTGAAGGCAGAGCTGAAGTCCACAAACAAGATCCTAACGTAGGTTCCCGCGGAGTCCAGATGCCGCAGGATGAAGTGATAGAAATCAGAAATAAAAAAGTGAGATAAATAAATCAGTGATGAAAAAATACTCTAAGTTGGAGACAACCAACAACCTCATAAAGCAACTGCAACTTGCAGTCCTAGTAGACATAAAGGGAGCCCCTGCAATCCAGAGCAAAAATGAATGTGTGAGGCTCCAGTGTGAGGTTTTGCTTGAGTTAATGGTTGTAGTGTTATTTCATTGGGTTACAGCAGTTAAATGTTACATCACTCAGTATACATCAATATACAATTGCTGGCCACAATAAAAGAAACATTGTATGCGATTGTTATTGATTTGATGCAGAACTGTTATTTTTATTTTTTCTATTACTCTGTCCATCTCTTGTTCTCGTTTGCACTCTGAGTTATCGCGGGAGGTGACACAGATACGCTAGCTCCGTTCACTTATCGTGTATCTGTCAGAAATCCCTCCCTGGACTTCCTCAGCGGTGTTGGTGAATAGCCACTGCTGCGGTAACGGGCGGTGGAGAAGAAGCCGCCGAAGGAGTCAGCAGTGGCAGAGGACTGATAGCTCGGAGTTAGACATATACATTTTGTATTATTACGTGTATTATCGGATCCTTACAAACCTAAACAGGGACGGGAAAAATAAGGAAAGATGGCGGCCGCGGCCTCGCCGGGCTCCGGCTCGTCCACCTCCTCAGACTGGATTGTACTGAGAGACGGTTGCCTGCGTTGCGACGAGGAGGGCCTGCGAAGCCTCTCCTACCACCCGGCCCTCAATGCTATCTTGGCTGTTACCAGCCGCGGCAGTATCAAAGTAATTGACGGGACTTCGGGAGCGATTCTCCAGGCTTCAGCATTGCATGGTAATGATAGTCACCCACACCCTTTCTCAAGCCATGACACCAGTAGTTTCAGTTTTGACATACCAACATCTGATTGTCAACAGACACTAAACACGACACAAGATGAGTTGTAACCTGAGGTAGCTAACATTAGCTGTTTATAGCAGTTATCATTGGCCTAGTTAGGTTATTTGGTAGCAAGATTTTATTAGTCTGTTCTTCTTGTGTCAAAACAAAGTCTCTGGACGTTGAAGTGTTTGTGGTGCATTTTAAACTAACGCCCATGCTTGCTACCGTTCACTACATTTGCGACATGATGGCATATTTATCATGCTAACAGCTAGCTACTTAACATAGCACAACGCTAGTTAGCCGGACAATCGTTCCTGTGTTTTTTCATTATTCTAGTAGTTAGTCACGATATGTTGTTGGAGGTGTAATTCATATCTTTTAAGGAGCAGACGTTACATGATATAGTTCTTGGTAGTGCAATGTGTGTCAATGTCAATTACCGTGATGGCCACTAAGCTAGCTTGCGGGTCATTAGCTGCCTAACTTTCCAACCGTGCGCATTCAGTCATTAGAGGCATTGGTGTGATGCTGATAGTAAGCTGACTCTATGTTGTAGTGTTGGTGTAATGTTTCCTGTTTGCTTGGCTAACCTGTCTAATTCAGTCAAATAAGCTGCTTAAGAATTGTCTTTTTGATGAATATCAATACCCAATTTCCTGTCACAATGTACTCATGTAGCAGCTGTAGGATGGTTGCTTATAGGCTGAAGAATACATTCATATCAGGAATTAAGGTCTGCGCATTTATTCTAAGAGTAACATGGGCACAGTAAGTCAACACATATATGGCAGGTGTTCTCCTGGTCCAAGCATTAAGAGAAGTCTGTGTTTTTTTGTCATAATAAATGTTCCACCAGATTCTGGTATGATCAAAATCTGTGCACAGCAAAACACAGTGTACCGTAACAGTGGTTATATATGTGTATTTGAAGTCAGTAGTTACCATAAAAGAAAAAAAACAACAAACAAACAAAAATTATGTCCAATAAAACAAAATTTGTTTACTCACGTTCTAGTTACATATAAATATAAACATCTCTTCAGAAGAAATAAGTGCACGTTAAACGGAGAATTTATATAAGCCTAATTATTCAGTGCAGTCCTTCCATGAAAGCACACAAGAATATGACAAACAACAAATAACAACACACTTATAAGAGTAGTAAAGGGCACAGTCAGTACAGACACAGTAGCAGGCTCTCTCCCAGTCCCTTGCAGCAAGTCAGAAATTCAGAGATGTGGACTCAAGAGTCAAGTCAAAAAGACTTGCAACATGACTTTAACACCAGTGACTTGTGACCTTACTTGGCCCTCACTTTTTTGGTGTTTTTATGGGCGCACTGCTTTGCACTGTAATCGCTACAACACATAAATTGTTTGACTGCTTTTTGTTTTTCAATGACTTTACTCACTGCATCGGCATGCATTATACTGAGTCAAGCTGAGCCATACCCCGCAGTGGAAAAATGGCTTATGACCCTCAGTAATTGTATGGCAGTTCTTTGATGGCTGCTTGCTGTTCACTGTCAATACAATTATCTAGCTACCTAATTGTTTCCACTGGTAACATTCATCTGTGGTAAATGGTGTTTGTCGCGAAAAAGTAGTGAAGAATGCATGAAGATGCTATGGTAACTTTGGATGAACATGGCCTCTTATTAACTATCATGCTTATGTAGCTGATGTAACTGTTACACTTGCCTAGTTTATTAGCTATGCAATTATGGCTAACTAAATCAACTGCCACTTACAGCATGAAGTGAAGTGAGAGTCTCATTTCACTAAATTAAACATAAACAATCACACAAGGCCTCCTTCCTTATAAGGAATTAGTATTATTATAAGTTACTGTAATAGATTTTGCTGTTGTAGTTGGTTGAGGTGAAGCTAATATTAAATATTTTGTGTTGGAGAGCAGCGAATTATTATTTTCATTACGGATAAATCTGCTGATTATTTTCTCCAGTAATCAAAGTGACACCTTCATAGAGGTTGTTTTGTCCAACCAACAGTCCAAACTTCAGAGTTATTACAAATACATTCAAAATAATTAAAGTAATTAAAAGTAATAGCAGCTCAGTGCAATCAGACAGGTAATGCTCTCCTGGCATGTGCCAAACCCAAGTTCACCAGTCACTCTGCCAGACAGAGAAGTGTAATTCGTCACTCCTCTGAAAATGTTTCTGTTGAGTCCAGTGACGGTGGGCTTTGCACCACTCTTGACACTGTACTTGGTGATGTGGGGGGGGACTGTGCAGTCATGGAAACCCATTTCATGAAACTTCCACCACACAGTTTTTGTACTGATATTGATGCCAGCGGAAGTCTGGAACTCTTATGCTATGGAATCGGCAGAGGGTTGGCAACTTTTACACACATCATATCATACAGTTTTATGGCTTACTAAAAAATATTTTGGCTGGTAAATTGCTTCCCAAGTTACTGTGTGATTGTTTTTAAATGGTCTCGTGGAGTTATGGCTCCATATAAAACACAGTGTGTCTATATCACATCTCTTCTAGCAAAGTTATATAATGTCTTTCATTGAGTGAAAAGTGAAAAGACCTATACAGTGAAAAGACCTAAGCAGTTACAAGGAAAATGATGGAATTCATGACCCTGGATGATCAGCCATTCTTCTTAGTTGAGAATAGAGGCTTCAGAAATCAGATAAATTGCCTCAGCCCTTGTGAATTAATAAGCATACTGTAAAATGATATAAATAATGACATTTGTTTTGTTATATAAATCTGTTGCACCTGCTTTTGTATGGTAAAGTAAAATATGTCAGATAAAGTTGTCTGTACAGCTCATTTTCATGCAGTTGTTATTTGCAGAGCAAATTTCAAAGTATGACAATTTCTTTCATTATGAAAGTAAAATTTGGCATTTTTTTGTGTACGTGCTGTCAGTAAGACAATTATATTTCTTAGAAAGAAAATACAATACAATATACATAAATAAATAAATAGATTTAAAAAACAGCCTTTGAAGTACAGTGTTAAAAAGTTATTTAAAAGTGAGATGGCGTCCATAACATGGATGTTATTGTCATGCCTAGTTTAACAGCTTGGGACTAAAATTCTCTGTCCATGGTATTGGCTATCCACTGTAACTGTCTGGAATACATGGATGCCGAGTTCATTTGTGACTCGCCAATCAATTTACTTGCTTTACAACTTGATTAGGAGAGTTCCTGTTCTTTACAGAGAGACGTCTGAACCATGACACAAGGGAAAAGGATAAGATTGATTTAATAAACGCATGATAAAATAAGATCATCATGGTTTTATCTACATGGAAGTAGAACAGTTTCCTCAGACAATGTTATTGCTGGTGCCCCTTTTTACACACAGCTACACAGTTCTCTACATAATTCAATTTTGAGTCAATAATTGTGGTATTTATAAGACAGCACACATTGCACAGATTGGCCTTTCATGCTTGTGACATCACGAGTGTAAGCATGCTTCCTAAAGTCAGTTATCATATCTTTTGTTTTGGATATGTTTAGGTGAAGATGTGACTCATCACACCACTTTACAAAATCCCTAATGATGAGGCCATGTCCACATTTATCTTCTGGACTAGTCATAAAAAAAGTGTCATCTGCATGCTTGTAATGGTCCTGTTTCAATACTTTCTCTGATGCATGTTGGTGTAGAGGATGAGAAGTAAGGGTGAAAGCACATTGTGGGGACCAGTGGAAGAGCAGAGCTAGCCAGACAACACTCCATTTACTCTTACTGTCTATGTCCTGTTGGTTAAAAAGTTCAGAATCCCATCCACAAAAACAGAATCGGGATCAAACTGTTCTAAAAGCTGTAGGTTGAATTATAAGTACACTCACTGAAATGCTTCAAATAACATGACCATTTTACTCTTGTAACATTTTGAAAATAAAAATACTTTCATGTAATAAATGAAGTTGAATGAAGTGACCATATATGGGTCCTTGCCCGTTAGAGGTTGCGTCATGGTAAACAACAAAAACAGTAACATTAGGCCTTTGCGTCATGGTATGCAAGCAGTTGCACTCTGCGTTCATGCAGAGGTGGACCTTGCCGACCCTGCAGGCCACATTTGAACGTAAAATGTTCCCTTTCTGGCTGCAGTATTTGCAGGTCTGCTGGGTGTGTACAGGGGCGTGGAAGAGGGACTGGTCAAACCGAATGGCATCACTTGGGTTGTGGCTGTGGTGTCCCCTGACAGGTGTTGGGATGTCAGCAACGGTGCCTAGGCTCTCAACCGGTGATGATGAGCTTCTTCGGGAGGAAGAGGCTGCTTTCTGGGCACTGGCACCCTTGAACACCTCGATCCTGAAGTGAGACAGGCCATTCTCACCAAGGGCCTTGCAGTCCTGCTTGTAGATCACCCAGGCATTTGTGAGGCTGACATCAATTGCGTATGCAAACAAGTACCACCTCTTGGACCTCACGGGGGTGCAGAAGAGGTGGACCAAAATGTCACTCTTATCAGATGACAGCTGGACAGCGAACAGGCTCCTTCCTTTTGGTGTCACTGCTGTACCTGGTGACTGATGACATAGGCTCCACCCCTATGTGTGTGTGTGGACAACAGAGTGACAGTACTGTTGTCCTTCCATCTGACGACCAGGATCCCATTGTCACTGGTGACAGAGTCACATGTACCACGAGGGACAACCTTTTTGAAACGTGGGTGGGTGGGACAAAGTCTGGGTCCGCCACGTCGTCATCTTCCTCCTCGTCATCATTGCTGATAGCAGGGTGGTCTGGCACAACCACAGTCCTCATCATTTTTGCCATAAAACTGCTGAGCAGATAGCTGCAAAAAAATTTGATTGGATTACATTCAGCTTTATTGTAAATAATTATAATTGTAAAAAAATAACATATTTAATTTCCCTCAGGGGATTAATAAAGTACATCTATACAGAATAATAATATTTAATAATTAATCTATATAATATGTCTAAATGAATGTCTTTTGCTACATGCATGTACAGCCTCTGAACTGGCTCTGACTAAGACTAATAAAACATAAAACACATGCAATAAAACCTAAAACAAAAAAATGGGTATAAAACAAACAAACAAAAATCACTCATATTCACTATTTATAGCTTGAAAAGTTTTAGAAATGGGTTAAACATCTCACTGAACCTTTGGCAACATTATCCCCTAAAGTCCCAAATTTTATTGTGTTATTTGTGCAGAAAATGCGGAAGTAATCTGAATCGGGTGTATGTCCACAAACGGACATACAACACTAACGCTAGTTTATCAGTGAACAGAGCATATGATCATGCGTTGTTCTCTAACCTGTTGGGATGCGTGCACACTCCAGTTTTCAACATGTGTGCAAGTGCTCAAATATGGTCACTTGCCCGATAAGGGGTTAAAAGCTGGTGAGAATTCATT
Source organism: Scatophagus argus (assembly GCF_020382885.2). Taxonomy (NCBI): domain Eukaryota; kingdom Metazoa; phylum Chordata; class Actinopteri; family Scatophagidae; genus Scatophagus; species Scatophagus argus. The sequence continues at coordinate 23,545,633 of NC_058502.1, forward strand.
GAGAAGAAGGGCATGAGACCAACTTCCTTCCAAGTGGCTGAAATCAAAAGTATCATAACAAGTATAAAAGCAGTTAGGAGCATTAGCAAACTCTGTGTCAGACTTGAATTCCTCTAGAGAGTGATGACTGCTACTTCTCTGCTTCTTCTTCTGATTTTGAAGGCCCATTATGGTTTATGCTGGCCAAGGCTGAACCGAGATTGTTTGCAGCCATCTTATTTCAAGTTGTCTTATGTTCCTATTTTGCTTTTAAAATTTCAGTTTTCATCTCCTTGGTTATATATCAGAAACTACACCCTGCTTAAAAGCATGCCTTTTTTCTGTATGCTATACTAATGACTTACATTGACTTACAAGCATCTTTTACTGAGCAAGTACCTTTAAAATTGTATGTCACTACAGTACTTGAGTTGTCCATGGTTACATTTGATCAGTGGATATTCTAAACTTTCAAACCAACAGACAGACATAATTTTTTACTGCAAATATATGGTTCGAAATATCAATTGTTTGTGTCCTAGATTCCTAATAAACAGTATCGGTACTGGCCTTGAGAAGAACCGCATTGGTCGATCCCAATAATGCCAAATTTCCTTTATTTTGAAATTTTAGAAATTGCGAGATTGTTTGTTCTGACCATGTTGGTTCTAATATGAATGCTGCAAGGTCCATGTAGCACAACAATTTGATCCTATCATTGTACGCAAAGTGGAATATAGAACAGTCTTATTTGTAATACTGGTTCCTGTAGTTCACGTGTCACACACCAGTAAACTAAGAAAAACAGCCCAATAATGAGTTATGTCTATAGTTTCGTTTGTATGTGTTTCTCATTATATTACATCCATTAAACTCTGGAAAGGCAATGCAGCAAGAACAAACACAGCCAATGAAAATATAGGTTGTCTTTTCCGTGATAGAGTATAGCAGTCATGTGTATCTTAGAAACTTTGATAGAATTTCTGTTTTTCAAGATGAGTTCCATGGTGTAACTCAGTGACCACAGACAAATGTAATAAAAGTTCTCAGTTATTTTGTTACTTAAGGGATTTTCTTTTTCTTAATTATGAAGCAGCAAAGGAGGAATACAGAATCAAGAAGTGTTGGGTTTTCACCAGCAGAAACTTAACAAGACACCTATAGTTGAATGTGGTCATGATTAAACAGTAAAATAAAACCAGACAGGCATGCAGGAAGCAAACTAAGCTTCAGACCACAGAGATTCAATTGTAAGCTACAGTGCCGATAAAAAGCATTCACCCCCTTGAATGTTTTCCACTTTTATTGCTTTTATAAATGGAATCACGGTCAATTTAATTTGGCCTTTTTTGACTACATTTTACAGAAAACTCTTGAATGTCACAGTGAAAACAGATTTGTACAAAGTAATGTGAATTAATAAAAATATATATCATAAAATAAATGATTACATAAATATTCACCCCTTTTAAAGTGATTGGCCGAATTCAGCAGACGTCCAGCCAGTTGTGCTAGTAGCGTCAACATTAGTGAAATGTAGATGACCTGAGTGTCATGGATGTGTCTCAAGTTATTGTTGTATAAAGACTTTTGTGCCTGAAAGGTCCAGCCGCTGGTTAATCAGTCTTCCTGGCTGCAGTTACACCATGACGACAGAAGAATCCTTCAAGCAACTCAGAGAAAATGTTATTGAAAAGCATATGTGGAGGTGGATACAAAAAAAAAAAAAAAATCCAAGTCACTGAACATCTTTCATTATGAAATGGAAGGAATATGAAGCACGTGTGCAAATCTGCCTAAAGCAGACCATCCTCACAAACTGAGTGACTGTGCAAGAAGAAGACTAGTGAGGGAGGCCACCAGGACATCTATAACTACTCTGAAGGAGTGAAAAGCTTCAGTGGCTGATATGGGAAAGACTCGTATGGCAGCTGTTGCCCAGGTTCTTCACCAGTCAAAGCTGTGTGGAGAAAGCCACTATTGAAGAAAGCTCATATTAAATCTCGACTAGAACTCGCCCAAAGGCATATGGGAGACTCTGAGGCCAACTGGATGAAGGTTCACCGTGAAGCATGGTGGTGGCAGCATCATGCTCTGGGGATGCTTCTCAGCAGCAGGTTCTTGAAGGCTTGTAAAGGTAAAGGGTAAAATGAATGCAACAAAATATAGGGAAATTCTGGAGGACCGTCTGCAAGAGAACTACGACTTTGGAGAGGATTTATTTTCCATCAAGACAATGACCCTGAGCATGCAGCAAAAGCTGCACAGAAGTGGTTTAAAGACAACAAATTGAATGTTATGGAGTGGCCGCGTTAAAGCCCAGACCTTAGTCCAATAAGGCACTTGTGGCTGGACTTGAAAAGGGTTCATTCCTGACCCCCTTTCAGCCTGACAGAACTTGATCAGTTTTGCAAAGAAGTAGTGGAGTGGAGTAAAATTGTGGTGCTCTATATGTTGTGCAAGCCCTTGCACAATATATAGAGTGATATATAGAAAATTTATCTTCATCGTGATGTTGACGTGTGATAATGATATCGCAAAAGAGTCCTTGAACTGCGATTATTTCACATTCAAGGCATTTACTTTAATTGCCCATTGGGGACTAATAAAGGTTTTTGAATTTAATTGAATTAGATGGAGGAGTTCAAAAAAGCTAGTGTTAGCCACTGCAAAAAAGTTAACGTCAGGAAAGATACCTGATTCCATCATGGATTTATTTTTCCCAAGTCACCATTCCAAAAATGTATGATGCGTGTGACGTGTCGGAAGACGGTGAAAGATGAGCTGAGTCAAGTGGAGAACTGATGAACTAATGAGTCATTTCATTTAATGAACTGCTAATGCACAAAACTAGTGGTATTTCTTGGTCAGATTTGCTCAAGTCAGATGCATTTTCTTTCAGTAAAACTGGCTTGTTATAATGTAAATGACCCTTTTCATTTTTTTACTCAGTGTTCATTTACTCTTCACCTGTCAACAGAGCAAACCTAAAGCAGAAATATTTAAATTAAACTTCAACATTTGTTTATATTTTGCGAATCATATCGCCATTGCAAAATTTAAATGTGTAACGGCATATCGCAAGTTTTCCTGATATCGTGCAGCCCTACAAGCCTGATTGAGACCTATCCACACACACTCACTGCTGTGATTGCAGCCAAAGGTGTATCTACTAAATACTGACTTGAAGGGGGTGAATACACTTAGTTTTTAGAGAATATATTTTTCATTAATTGACACTACTTTGTAGAAATCAGTTTTCTCTTGAACATAATGGAGTTTTCTAAAAGGTTTTCTCAAAAAAAAAAAAAAGGCAAATTACTATGATTGTATTTATAAAAGCAGTGAAAGGGGAAAGAATTCAAGGGGCTGAATACTTTTTATAGGCACTATAAATAAAACTTACAAATGAACACACAGAGACTTTTGAAATCATGATGTGAAATTGCTGTCTGTAAGAGGTCAGGTCAAAGGGAGTCCATCTTGGCCACCATTTGGCACAGGTCACTGCAGTAGAGCTGGTAATAGAAATGGACATCAGTGTAGTGGTTTATTCAAATGTGTCAATGTAATGAAAGTCCCATCTATATACTTTTTTGGCACAGCATGTGTGGTTGTCAGTGTGGTTGACTCATTAGTCAACTGTCTTTCTCCAGAATCACTTAATGACTGGTTACTATTGTCCATTCATGATCCATCACCACACATCCTTTTCACAGTTGCGGGTGGCTGGAGCTTATCTCAGGTGACATTGGGTGAGAGGTGGGGTACACCCTGGACAGGTTGACAGTTCATCACAAGCTAGTATATGACACTCACATTCAAACTCACTGGCAATTTAGAATCACTGGTTAACCTAATCTGCATCTCTCTGCACTGTGGGATGAAGCTTGTTGTTTCATTGTTTTTCTTCTTCTTTCTTTTTTGTTTTTTGTTTATCTATGTTAAAAAAACTAAACTTAACTTCAAACTTCAAAGCTAGATTCCCTGGAGGGAATCCATGCAGACAAGGGGAGAAAATGCAAACTCCACACAGAAAGGCCCATGCCATGGTTCAAACCAAGAACCTTCTTGCTGTGAGGCGCCATTTATAACCACTGCACTGCCTACAGCAACCAACAATTGCTGTATTTTCTGCCTTTAAGACAAGTTTCAGTTTTATGAGTTTCACGTTCTGTCATTAGTCAGTTATTCAGACAGCAATGTATGAATGTAAGCTTATGAGACTTGCTAGAACCAATGTTTGAAACAAGATGGTGTACCCAAAATATCTGAGGATTCCCTGTAGTATTAACTTATGTTTCACCACAGGTGAATGTAATTCACATTTTGTATTTTTGGGTATTATTGCTCCATGATTCTAACCTTTCTCATTGAGACCTCCTGACACTGTGTGCTGTCCTCTGTTTCTATTGTAGCTAAACCTGGGGGTCATGTCAGGTGTCAGTACTTTCCCGCAGTGGACAAAGTGCTTTTTGTGGATGACTATGCAGTGGGATGTAGGAAGGACCTGAATGGCATCCTACTCCTGGACACAGCTCTTCAGCCTCCAGTGGCCAAGCCTGAGGATCTAGTTCAACTGGAGCTGCCAGTCACAGAGGTAAGAGAGGAATGCATATGTTATTGTTCAGAGCCAAACTAGGAAGGACTTTACAGAGACTGGTGTTGTCACCTGATATTTGGGACCAGTTTGTGTTTGGCTTGGATAGGTGTACTTACACTTGTTGAGTAACTGCTGAGTAACTTACCTTAACTTATCTAACAGAGCCCTGTATCAGCAGTTTGGACTGTACAGGATACTGGTCCAGTCTGTGCAATAACAGTTGCAGGAACCCACTTAGGTTCACCTCTAGTTCCTGGCTAACACAGATTCTCTTGCATTTCAAACTCTGTCTTTGGCACGATGTTTTTGGAGCATAATCTGGTTCTCTTGTTGCTTTTGAACGGTATCCTTCCTGATGAGGCTTTCAAAAGGTCAATTGTGGTGTACAGGTCTCTCTTAAACATCAAACTGGCAGGAGATCTTAGCATGTGGGCTGTTGTGGTAGGTTAGCAGAAAATGATACAGTCTCTGATACAGTGTACCTTGTCTTTGTGATGCTTTCAGTGCATGTTTCATTGTTTGAACAAGCCTTTCTGCAAGGCTGTTTGTTGCAGGAAGGTATAGACCTGATTTGATATGTTGCACTCCTTTAGTACGGAAAACGACAAATTTTTATTTTTCATTTTTAACAACACAAAACACCTAATTTTTTGTGCTTTGAGAGAAAAAGACACTGGCATTTATACATTTAATTTCATAATAATTTCATTTTTAATTTCATAATAATATATATTAGGGCTGTGGCAGCATTAACGTGTTAACGCATTAGGGCTGGGCAAGTCAACGCATTAGCAACTCAACAAAAAAAACCCTGAATAAATATAATGAAATCAATTTAAAATAAGTGTCCATTATTTATTCACATCATTTTTTCACCAAAATATGCTTGCTCTCTCTTAGCCACGGGAGCCACAAAAGATGGATGAAAGAGCTGCATGCGCCTCCAGAGCCACAGGTTGCCGAAACCTTATCTAGGAGATCCAAAACGGCTATACATTTCTCCTTGCATCTCTATTGTCTTCTCTGTGGTGATGAACCTCATGATAGCCACTTCAGGCAATGTCAATGTGCGTACGATGCCATGGCTCCTGTGGGAACTCCCAGGGGTGCAGAGGCACTGATTGCTTGGTTGTTCTGGACTTGGAACAAGATGAGCAGTTTTTGGCCAACTCGTTGATTTCTTTGTCCATGTTTGACCACCAAAAATAGCTTCTTGCTATTTCCTTGTTTCTCACTATTCCACTGTGTCCTGCATGAAGTTCCAGTGGAATAACCGCTCTTCTCCCACACAGCAAACATCCATAGGGAGTTCTGTCCACCTTGTGAACAAAGGCTTCAAGTCTGTGTCATCACCTGCAGGTTGACCCTTGACAATTACATCCATGCTGGAAAACAACACTGGGTCATTTCTTTCTATTCTCCTCTTTTACCTGAACAGCGGAGATAGGTGCTTTTTCCACCTTCCTGAAGTAACAAATGTCCACAGTGTTGGACACTGATTTTGTGATGGGGAGTGGCAGTCTGGATAACCCATCTGTGTTACAGCGAGAGTCTGACTTGCGATATTTAATTTTATATGAGTGTTCTGACAACAGCAATGCCCACCTCTGCAGTCGGGAAGCAGGCAGAGATGGTATTCCATTGTATGGTCCGCTGATGGTTGTGAAAAGCCTCTCTGCAGCTGGCTGTACACTGCCATGCTTTCACTTTGTGTGGTAGGTCATGCAGCGGTTTCAGAAGTGATGCCAAGTTGGAAATGAAATGTCCATAGTAGTTCCACAATCCTAAGAAAGACTTTAGTTGACTGACATTGGGGGGGGGGTGGTGCCTGTGATTTTTGATGGTGCAGTGTGTAGGCCTTTAGCATCAATCGCATGCCACAAATATTCCACAGATTACTGAAAAAACTCACATTTTTCCTTGCGAGCCATACTCTTTCTGTCTTAGGAGAATTGTTCATCATCTGCCCCAGTGCAAAAATATCATCCAGGTAACACTGCACTCCCGACAATCCACTCAGGATTTGATTCATGGCTCTGCAGTATCTGAAAAGTCCTTTGTTTGCATCTGAAGGTAAGCCTAATTGAGGTCAGTTTTGCTGAACTTTTGTCCCCCACTCAGTCCAGCAAACAAGTCACCAGTGATTGGCAGGAGATACTTTTCAGGTTCTAAAACTCAATTCTTGGCAAGAGCATCCAGATCAACTTCAATCTTGGGTCGGATAGCGTATGGCACTGGTCTTGAGATAATGCTTTTCACTCAGGCGATCAGGTGGCCTACTCCACAGCCAGGGCCACCCTGAAGAGGGGTATCGGGGAAGCTAAGCGTTCCTGCAAAGAACAGCACTTTGAGGACCCTGACCCCAGACACATGTGGCAAGGCATTAAATCTCTCATTGACTACAAGAGCAACAACTCCTGTCTGCCCAGATCACACAGCCCAACCCTCCCTGACGACGAAAATTCTTTGCGCGCTTCAACAAGGGCACCAACCACCACCACCACACTGGACTTATGGAGGCCACATCACATGTCCTGGTGCTGAACGAACACGAGGTGAGGCAAGCTCTCGGCAACATCAACCCTCACAAGGCACCTGGACCAGACAGCATTCCCGGGCGGGTTCTGAAACACTATGCAGGCCAACTAAATGGAGTCTTCACGAGCCTCCCCCAATAACAATTTGCATACAGGGCGAGCAGCTCAATGGAGGATGCCATCTCACTGGCTCTTCACACTGCCATTTCACATCTAGAGGAACCAAACAGCTACATGAGGATCTTGTACTGTACATCGACTACAGTTCTGCTTTTAACACCATCCCTCTGTCAAGCTGGCCGTTAAGCTAAACAACCTTGCACTCAGCTCTCACCTTTCCGGATGGATCCTGGACTTCCTGAGCAACAGAACCCAGTCTGTGCGCATGGGCAAACTCTGCTCCAAACCCATTACCCTGAACACGGACGCACCCCAAGCATGCGTGCTCAGCCCCCTCCTCTAGTCCCTTTTCACACATGACTGTGTTCCTATGCGCAATACCAACAAGATTGTGAAGTTCGCAGACGACACCACTGTGATAGGTCCGATCTCAAACAACGAGGCAGCCTATAGGGAGGAGGTGGGGCACCTGGGATGCTGGAGCCATGACAACAACCTATCCCTGAACTCCAAGAAGACAAAGGAGGTGATCCTGGATTTCAGACAGTACTGCATCATCACATACTGCATAACAGCTTGGTATTCCAGTTGCTCCTCGGACAATGAAAAGGCTCTACAACGCATCATCAAAACTGCCTAGCAGATCATTGGCACCCAGCTCCCTACACTAGAGGAGATACACCACGCACGGTGTGCAGACAGAGCAAAAAGCACACCGAAGGAGCATACCCACCCGGGTCACAGACTCCTTACTCTGCTGCTACCTCTACATGCTTTTCCAGTACAGCCTGCAGGTGAGTTGAACTGTGTGATAGCTTCCTTATGGCCAGTCAACTTGGCAGTTTGGCCATTGCACTGAACAGTCAACTCTGTCATTCCTTTCAAGGGCACTCGATGTCCTGTGTACCCCTTAAAAATGGCTTCATAAACTTTTTGTAGACTTTATATGACACTAGTGATGCTCTTGATGTGTCTGTCTACATTTTTACAGCATGTCCTTCTAGTTTGGGTCTGGCCCAGAAGCCTTCTGAGTTTTCAGTCACATTTATTATCAACACCTCTTCCTCTGAGGGATCTCTGACCTGAGTGCTGAACCCTGTGGAACACTGTGAAATCTATCTCATAAATATGATTTAAACCAGACTAATGCAGTCCCTGTGATCCTAGTCTCATGTTCTAGTCTGTGTAATAAAATTCTGTGATCTACAGTGTCAAGAGCAGCACTGAGATCCAGTAGAACAAGTATAGAGACAAGTCCGCATATCTGATGTCATGAGGAGGTCATTGGTAACTTTAAGCAGTGCTGTTTCTGTGCTGTGATGAGCTCTGAAACCAGACTAAAACACTTCAAACGGACTGTTCCTGTGTAGGTGATCAAGTGAACTGACTTGCAACCACCCTTTCAAGTATCTTAGAAACAAATGGGAGGTTGGATATGGGTCTATAGTTTGCTAAGATGTCTGGGTCAAGAGAAGGGTTTTTTTAAGTAAAGGTCTGACAACAGCAGTTTTAAACGCCTGTGGTACATAACCTGTTGTTAAAGAGAAGTTGATCTGATCTAATAAGGAATCAGAGGAAAGATGCCCTGGAGGAGCTTAGTTTGGATGGGGTCTAAGAGACATGTGGTTGGGTTAGATTTATTAATGCTGGAGGCCAGCTCAGGGAGGTGTAGGCGCAGGAAGCTGTCCAGAGGTGGATTAGGACTTAAAGAGATTTCTAAAGATGGCAGTATATTGACTATCGTGGATAGATCTTTGTTTTTTTGTCTCTCATGTTAATGATTTTATTTGTGAAGAAACTCATAAACTTTACTATTAAGAGCTGCAGGAATACAAGGCTCAAGAGAGCTGTGACTCTTTGTCAGCCTGGCTAGTGTTAAAGAAAACGCGTGTTCTTGTTTTGCTCTGTTAATGATGAATAAAAAGCTGTTTACGAAAGGCCTTTATACGTCCATAATCTATCTCTCCAGGCCCTCTGGGATTCAACAGATTTGGAGGAGTACCACTTCCTCTCCATCCATCTTGATACCTGTTTCGATGTTCGGATTTTTGAATTATACCACGGAGCTATCCTCCTGTGATTTGTAACCTTCTTTTTTTTAGTGGGGCAGCTGTATCCAAAACTGTGTGTAGAGTGGCTGCAGTGTTGTTGACAAAGCAATCAATTTCTGCAGGAACTAATATTTAAATCAGTGCACTCTGTTGTAGTGGTACATGTTGCTGAAGGGAGCTGTGATGGGATTCCATCCCTAAATCTGTCTACAGTATTCTCAGAGAGCCATCCGCTATAAATCTTTTTTGTTGTGTGCTGTTAGGTCTGTTAGAGGTAGTTCAAAACTTATTGTGAGTGGTCTGAAAGGAGACCATTTTGAAGGGCAACTAACAGGTTCTGAGTTTCTAGGCCGTAGGTGAGAACCAGGTCGAGGGTGTGATTATGACAGCGTGTTGGTTCATTTACCATCTGAAAGAAACCAATTGAATCTAAGATTGAATTAAAGGCTGTCTTAAGACTGTCAGAGTCAATGACTTTATCTGTACTGAGCACATTGTCACACTGATACTAATGGTTCTTTCAAGAGTCAAATCACTTTCTGTGAGTAGTTTCTTCTGTGCTCCTTTCTTATTTTCATTTAAAGCGTCCCTAAATTCACAGTGCTCTGCCGACTTGCATAGCGCTGTGACAAACATGTTGACAGACTCTTCTTGATTAGGTCTGTGAAACCCAAATCTTTCTGCTATCACCAGAGGCTTGAGCAAGGTGTTGGCAGGGAAAATGCCAAATAAAACACTCACACTGTCGCAGCAGCAAGCATCTGTCCGTCCTCATCGCCACTTTTGTCTTTATTTTCTTATGTCACAGACTTTACCAATCATACTGAACTGAATGTTAACCATTTCTTACCGGCTCAACAACATGGTTATACTGACCAGATTGGGGCTGACAAAGAATATCCACAATTTAACTGGTGTTCCCACTGAAGGTCTCTTACTAGCCCAGAATACACAACAGTATGACAGAATAAAGATTCTTAAACTGGTGTCACACACTGGCTTAGAGAACACAAAAATCTGGTGATAATAAAAAGTGTCATTTTGACCCCATTAACATTCATTGGAGAAATCTGATATGATCTGCAGATGCCCAACTCAAGCATCAGAAAAAACACTGAAATTATTTTTTTACTAGGGGTGTAATGAACCTCATCATTTTCATTTACCTGTTTTGGGAACTCTGACCCTGTTAGTTGCTTCATCGTGTTGCCCAAATCAGTATGACAGAAGATGCTGACAAATAAGAAGCAGCATACTGGGCATTTGCTACCGCTTTAAGTCTGCATTAATCTGAAATTTGTGTGAGTCCTCAAGGATGTGGCCTATCTGGCAAATCATTTCATCATTCTCTGTCTGGATTCAACAGTTGAATGACTTTCAAGACACTAGCAACTAAACAGTTCTGTACCCTGGTACTTCGAGTTGACAAAAGCTGGGTACCGTGTTTTCCGCACTATAAGACACACCTAAAAGCCTTCAGTTTTCTCAAAAGCTGACAGTGCGCCTTATAATCCGATGCGCCTTATCTATGGATCAATATTGGTCGATCGTGGCTACCTTAGTCAGGGGGCGTGGCCGAAGTAACAGATTGAAGCGCCGGTACGGTGAAGAGGAATTCCTGTACAACACCATTTGTGTGTGTGTATGAAGACCCCGAGATGGCTCCTTGCAAGAGACACGCTTACGACGCAGAGTTCAAGCTGAAGGCTATCAGTCATGCAGTAGAACATGGGAACAGAGCAGCGGCGAGACACTTCAACATTAACGAGTCAAAGGTGTGGAAGTGGAGGAAGCAGCAAGATGACCTGCGCCAGGTAAAGAAGACTAAACAGAGTTTCCGAGGGAACAAAGCAAGATGGCCACAGTTAGAGGACAAACTCGAATAGGGGGTTGTTGAACAGAGAGCAGCAAGTAGAAGTGTCTCTACAGTCACTATTCGAGTGAAGGCAACAGTGCTAGCACGTGAACTTAACATCGATGAATTTAGAGGCGGTCCTTCTTGGTGCTATCGGTTTATGAAAAGACGTAATCTCTCCATCCGCACACGAACTAGTGTTTTGCAGCAACTGCCAAAAGACTACCAAGAAAAGCTGGCCACTTTCCACGCATACTGCAAAAACAAGATCGCTGAAAAAAGATCCGGCCAGAGCACATCATCAACATGGACGAGGTTCCACTCACCTTTGATATTCCTGTGAACCACACTGGATAAAATGGGAGCACGTACGGTGAATGTTCGCACCACAGGGAATGAGAAGTCGTCCTTCACTGTAGGTCTCGCTTGCCAGGCTAATGGTCAGAAACTTCCACCCATGGTTATTTTCAAGAGGAAGACCTTGCCAAAAGAAAACTTTCCAGCCGGCGTCGTCATCAAGGCTAACTCGAAGGGATGGATGGATGAAGAAAAGATGAGTGAGTGGCTGAGAGAAATTTACGTCAAGAGACTGGGTGACTTTTTTCACACAGCCCTGTCCCTATTGATCTGCGACTCCATGCGCTCCCATATCACAGATGGAGTCAAAAAACAAGTGAAGCACACTAATTCAGTGCTTGCCCTCATTCCGGGTGGATTGACAAAAGAACTCCAGCCGCTAGATATTGGGGTCAACAGGGCATTTAAAGCTAGACTGCGAACTGCATGGGAGCAGTGGATGACGGAAGGCTAACACACGTTCACCAAGACAGGGAGACAGCGCCGAACGACATACGCCACTATCTGCCAGTGGATCGTAAATGCCTGGGCTGATATATCAGTCTCAACTGTGGTCCAAGCTTTCAGGAAGGCTGGAATCGTCGCTGAACTACCAGACAACAGCAGCGACACTGACTTGGATAATGACGACATTGATGAGACGGAGCCGGGCATGTTGGATGCTGTATTCGGACACTGAAGAAGAAGAATTCGTGGATGAGGAATGAACTGATAAAGTGAGCTTTACGTGTTTCTTTTGTGTGTTCACAACTGAACAAGGTTGGTCATATTGTGAATATGGACATTAACGTTTGAACAACGTTGAGTTATTGTTATATTGTTATTGCTTTGTACTATTTCGAGAGTTACTATATTGTGATTGCACTAATGTTTAATGGTATCAGACTGTTTCTTTTACGTGTTTACTGAATCGAGGAAAAATTCCCGTCCACTACGTGATAAAAATGTTGCACTGCCTGTTATACCTTGCTGTTGTTAAAAGATAAACTGTCGCGAAAATACTACGTCGCTGACATTACCTCGGGAAAAATAATAACACAGCTGTTTATTCATTTTGGGAGTGAACGGAGTTGTCAGAACGCTGGTTTGTATTCTATTAATAAAGTTTGACTGACTTATCTGACTGTTTTGTTGACATTCCCTTTAGCGCAGCTCCATCTAGTGGATGCAAAACGCAACCCGAGCCACTGCTGTAGCTTCTATTCTATGTGCCTTATAATGCGCTGTGCCCTATATATGAAAACAGTTTTAAAATAGGCCATTCATTGAAGGTGCGCCTTATAATCCGATGCGCCTTATAGTGCGGAAAATACGGTATCATTTGTCCTTTTTTTCTCCTTTTTTGTTTTGCAAGGGCTCTCGGGATTCATGGTTTTCTTTTTGTTTGTAGGTAAACTTAATTGCAGCAAGGAATACTTCTTTGCTTGAGTTTTGTTTGTTTGGATTACCAGTGAGTAAGTGAATTTAAGGGGTTGTTGGGAAATACCATAGTGGATTAAAATTTTGTTACTAATTAAGTGAACTGAATGCTATTATTTATCTTAGTCCCAAACTGATGGTGTATTGAGTTTGTTAAATTAATTAAATTAATGGTGATTTCATTGTCTTGCACTTTGATTCAAAGCTTGTTTTATTTGTTTATTGGGTAAAGAATAACAGGGTTAAAGTGTTTTTGAATGCATTTATCCTTTGAAGGATTTGATGTACTCATGTATGAACTCAAACTTTTTTACTGAATGGTGCCTAGTGACAAAAGAAGCCAGATAAATCTAAAGAAACTTAATTTTCCTTTAAAAGAAGAAATGGTTTGGTGAATGAGTTCTCATGCAATCAGCATAGGAATCTTTGCATGGAAAAATACAAGAGAAAAATAAGTCTCGAAGTGAAGACAGCATATTTCTCACCTGAATCATCAATTCTAGTTTTTCTGGTTGAAACACATTTTACTGCTGCCCTTGTCCACAGAGGTACATTGCTTAGCTGCATAAGACATTCACATATAGCTAGTGGAGTGACGGTATTCCCAAAATCTATGATTTGATTTGAGTTTTGATTTTTTTCGTTACAGTCCCGTTGGGTTTTCAATGTAAAAGTTTTTTTTTGTTTTTTTTTGCCTCTGGCAATGCTATTGTTAAATTATCAAGCCTTCATTGTTTGGGCTTCACTGCAATTCGAAGTTAAAACCAGTAAAAAATTTTCGCATGATGCAATCAGCGCAAGATGGCAGTGCTTGTATCTGGGATATTTTCACTTAATTTTTGTGTAGTCAGAGGGCATTGAGATGCACGTCCATCTCATTTGTTCAGATCAGTTTCATATGATTATGATATGATGATCGGCGCAAAAATATCAGATAAATAATAAATAACTAAGGAAGGCATGCACTTTGTGTCAGACACTATATGTAATGTCTGACACAAATTATGTAACCATGAAAAAAAAACAATAAGATAAAACAAAATATTGCACGTTAGGGTTGCACACTTGTGTAGAAATTTTTTTTTTTTTATTGCACATATGTTTATTGCACCCATCTTCCCTGCGGCTGGGACACACTGAACTTCCCGATTATTTCTCAACAAAACTGAAAACAAGGAAGTATTCCCAACTCTAATTCAGTTCAGCTAACTCACAAACAAAAATCCACAAACCCCTAAAAAGAGGCAAAAAAGGACAACAGACCAGACTTTGGCCAGCTCATGGTTACCGTGTTGAGGGATTATTAAGAAGCAGTTGAGTCTCCGGAGTTTTTCTGTCAACGATGCATTTGTTGTTGACATAACTCACTTGGAAAGGCAAGATGTTGGCACATTGGTGACTTCAGGGAAACGGGAATTTTCAACTTGTTTCTCTGCCGTCTCCAACCCCAACAGAGGCCCTGGTGTCAAGCTGTGTGCAGTTCTTGTTATCTGTAAGCTACACTGTATCTTTGAAGTGTTGTTGATGGGTTTTTTTTCTTTCCTTTGGACGCTCGTAAGGAGATGGGGGTTAAGAGAAAAATAAAATCCTTGAAAAGTCGTTTCATTTGGATGCTTGAAAATTAAATTTCATTTCATTATATTTATTTTCGAATATACTTAGAATCAAAATTGCGACAGTCCTGTACCTCATACAGTCCGACTTAAAAAAAAAAAAAAAAAAAAATCCAAACTAACCCTAACTATCTCTGGTTGCATCAACAGAGTGTGATGTGTGACTGAAGTTCACTGTAACCATTTTATCAAGACAGTACCAGTGCTAGTGTTGGTTAACAATAACTTATATATGTTTGTGTGTGTTTTCAGGCCCAGCAGATTCTGTCAGCCTGTCAAGAAAAGATTGATGTGTCCAGCACAGAGGGCTATGAACTTTTTCTCAGCCAGCTCAAAGAAGGCCTGAAGAATACCTCACATGAGACAGCAGCTAATCACAAAGTGGCAAAGGTTAGTCTGTTTTTCAAAGGGTACTTTTGTTTTTTTTTCTTATGTCCCATATGACTAGAAGTCTGTTTGTGCTCATATCAGCCCTGGATAGTGACATTTTCAGGATTTTTAATTTGACTTTTTGTGACATCAGAGAATCATGACCAGCAGCAGCGTGTTTCAGCAGGTAGGATCAGAAGATTATGTGAGAAGTTAAGAAGGAAAACCAAAAATGCTTCATCATACTTCACTGTAGGAGTCATTCATTGTCATTCACTAAACTTTTTTGTGAAATTTTTATTTTTATTGTAATCCAAGAAACCATCCAAAACAAAGATATGCGGTAACTTAATGAAGTATAAGATTACAGAAATACTGAAGAGCATGAATACCTAAATAACCTTTAAAGACATACACAGGCACATCACACACAGAGACAAAACAAAGAGAACTGACAAAGCTAGAGCCAGATCACTTAATGTGTTCTCATTAACAACATTAATTTGAGCTTGTGAGAGCTCTGTGTATATGACCTCTGAAATAGAGAGGGCACCTGTCCTTCAAACAGGTTAATTTATCCTTCATTTGTTAACGCACAAAAGTCACTTATTCAGGTAAAAATGTAATTTTTTTCGTATTTATTTTGATTGTATATAACTTTATTAGGGGTGAGAATCTCAAGGCACCTCATGATTGGATTCTGACTCAGGTGGCTATGTTGCCGTGATCAAACAATGCCTTTTGATGCACACTGATGCATCACTGATTGATCTCTATAATTTGCTTAATCAAACTGTGACTACTTGCTACATTTAACATATAGGACGTTTGTAATAATCTATAATTAGTTTAGACATTACTTACTCCTGTCTAGGTCTCTTTTATGTTCAGCTGCAAAAAGTCCAAAATACTACCATGCACTAGCTTGATACAGACTCAGCACAGGGTTACTTTTTAGAGTTTCACTTTAGTTGGCCAGTTTTTTTTTTTTGGATGTTCGCTGCGCTGCTAACATTAGTCTCTGCATGGCAACATATTAACAGGCATACCTGATGTTCACATGTACTTATTTAGACATTGAATCAACATGCATACCCCATGCTGTTGAGTGCTGCCTTTTTCATCAGGGCAAAATGGTATTTAATTTTATTTAGAAAATTATTTTTTGTCGTTAGTGAATCAGTCCCAGGTCTTCCATATCTGCATATTAAGACTTTCACAAATCCAAAAACATGGAAGAGTTTGAGGTAGACTTAGAGTAAAAATCGAGAGTGGGTGCCAGACTGTTGTTTAAAGTGTTCAAGGTCAAAAATGCTCATATAATGAGTATTGCGAGTGCGATGAACGCAGATGAAAAGTATGGTTTCTCAAAGACTGAAAAATAGGTCTTGACATTCTTCTGTAAAAAGTGAGTTGGATCTCTATAAGGAAAAAAACGTACTTAATTTTAAAATAACATTCATTATTTTCACCCTTTTTCTGATCTGCTTTTTTTTCACTATCCTGAAAGCAATCTCTCTTTTCAGACTGATCTTATACTTCTACTTTCTTGCTTTAGTGGGCAACAGTGACCTTTCATCTTCCCCACCATGTGCTGAGGCTGGTGGCCAGTGCCATTGTCACTGAGCTGAAGAAGATCAATCAGAACGTAGCTGCCTTGTCTGTGGCCTCATCCATCATGGACAGGCTCTCCTACCTCTTGTCAAGTGCCAGGCCAGAACTTGGGGTGGGCCCCGGCCGATCTGTGGATAGGTGAGCAAGCTGGAAAACAAATGATAACTGGTCTGTTAAGGAACTGGCATGAAAAATATATTTGCACAAATTTTACTAGTAAAATTGTAATGTAATACTTGAAGAGCACAATTACTAATCAGTGTTAAAATCTAAGAAATGAACAAGAACAAGTTAGTAATTTCTATGTGCAAAGTACTTTTTCTCCATGACAGAAGTATTAACAGCCTTTAATACTGTATTGTATTAACACCCTTGACTAGATTAATCTCGCCATTCCATAAGTAACATTTTGTTATGTCATGACCAATATGATTGTTGAGGCGTATATGAATGTGTGATAGGCATATGTCAAAGATTTCTCACACTACAAAATAGATAACCGATACATTGCAGACCAGCACACAGAATACTGAGCATGTTTCTTTCTGTGTTGTTTTGTGTAGGTCTTTGATGTACAGTGAGGCCAACAGGAGGGAGACATTTACATCATGGCCACATGCTGGGTACAGGTGGGCTCAGCCTGATCCAATGGCTCAAGCAGGGTTTTACCACCAGGTAAGTTTGAGAGAACCCTGTAGAGCACATTAGTAATGAGGCATATCCTCAATTTCTAGTGAAAAAAAAAAGCTCAACCAGTGAGTTAAACATGTGTAGCCTAGGTCTTGAAGTAAAAGAAAGTAGAAATAAAGCAAATGGTGACCAACCGTGGACTGGATGTTCCTTTGGTGGCTGATTCACGGGGAACAGTCTGGAGTAGCTCTGGTAGCAATAGCAGCGCACCGGAAAGAGCATGGAGGTGCAAAGTGGGGATGCTTTTATTACCTGGATGACATCACCGGAGGGGACTGGGGATCCCTTGGGGTTCTGGTGTGTCTTCCAGTGAGAGACCAGAGTTTGAATTTAAACTAAACTACACACCTAGGTGTGATGAATGGAATTGTCTTGTTTCGCCTGTCATCCTACGCTTATTCGTGTCCGGGTCGCAGGGGCAACAGCCTCAGCCGGAAAGCCCAGTTCTTTCCCCGGCCACCTCCACCAGCTCATCCAAGGGGACCTTGAGGGGTGCCCAGACAAGAGATATAATCCCTCCATCGTGTCCTTAGTCCGCCCCTGGGTCTCTTCCTAGATGGACATGCCCGAAACATCTCCCCAGGGAGACGTCCGGGAAGCATCCTGACCAGGTGCCTGAACTACCTCAGCTGCCTCCTCTCGACGCAAAGGAGCAACGGCTCTGCTCTGACCCCCTCCTGAATATCCGAGCTCCTCACCCTATCTCTAAGGCCTGGCCACGCTGCGGAGGATCTTTTGGTCAATACCCACAGCTTGTGACAATAGGGGATGACTGGAAAGTAGATTGACCGGTAAATTGAGAGCTGAGCCTTTCGGCTGCTTTACAAACACAGGATTTTAAAGAATAAAAGTGGACAGTGGGAGTTGTAGAAAAACCCATTTCAGACCAAAGATCCTCAGTGAAGCAAGATCATTATAGAACATTGCATTAGAGTGAACTGACTTTGACTCTAACTTTTCTGCTCGACTCCAAAGCCAGCTGATGGTATCGCTTATGACTCGTAGGAAATTCAGCTATTCTAGTCAGTTACAAACACTCAAGCTTTTGAAATGGCAGTTTGGACGGAGAAGAGAGATCATCGTTTGAGGAACAGCTGTGTCTGCATAACACAGGCCTTAAAATTTAAATTTGTGTCTTAAAGTAACCGCTTCAGTGCTGACCCTTTCCTCTGCTGCAATTGCATTCATCTCGATCTGCCACCACACACATTTTGTTTTTGTTGTTTCATCAACACTAGAATTGCTGCTGTAGCAAGTAACTCATCACTATGGTCATTCATATTTTAAAACGCTACAAATTGCATCCTGCCACAAAAAAGTCTTAAAAGCCAACAGTATAGTGAGTTGTTGCTATCGAAATGATATGCATTCATCTGGTCACATTGGTGTAAATGGTTTTCATAACATAGCATATTGCAAGTATTAGCATGTTTTAAGTCATTGCAGATCTTCACTATGAACTCGGCTTCAGCTTTGTTCACCCCTGTCTTTTCACAGCCTGCCTCAACAGGAGATGATAGAGCCATGTGTTTCACTTGCAGTGTGTGTCTGGTCTGTTGGGAACCTACAGATGAGCCTTGGTGAGTTGAGATAACGATGCATTAATTTTGCTGCTGTGAGATGTCAGTGATGTCCCAGTCTCTTACTTTGGGAGCCCAAACATGGATGCACATGCACGCTTCAATGCAAGTCCATTAAAACGAAACACTCCTGTTGTCATGGTTGCCGTCATCACCACCATCGCTTTTAATTTTAATATTAACGATGCCCAACATTTCTCCTCTACTCTCCAGGTCTGAACATGAGCGACATTCTCCAAATTGTCCATTTGTAAAAGGCGAGCACACGCAAAATGTGCCTCTGTCAGTGACGCTGGCAACCAGTCCCGCTCAGTTTCCCAACAGTCTCGACAGTTCAGACAAGATTGCTTGCTATGGTTTTGGTAGCTGTCCGCAGTTCCTGGCTGTTGCCACCAAGAGAGGCAAGATCTGTATCTGGGATGTGTCCAAAATGATGAAGGTCAGAACTTACTGTAAATGTCTGAAACAATATTATCTTGTGTTTGACTTTCAAAGACGTTGCAGTCATCGAACAAACATTACTGTTGACCATAGATTTAAGAGTTTTTGTCTGTATGTCGAACAGGTACACTTGAAGTTTGACATCAATCCATACGACCCGGCCATCCTGAGGCAGCTGATCCTGTGTGAGGGTGAGCACAACCAGCAGACACTGACTGAGTCGCGGAGACCAACTCTTGCCTGGCTCGAGGAGTCTTCGTCCTGCTCTGACCTGCCGAAGCTAGAAGGAGACAGGTAAAACACACACTTTCAACATACAGTATCAGCACTGATTAGCTGTAATTGTTGAAATTTAATATGAAAATCTAATAACTGCTTTTTAATTCAATTTTTTTCCATTCAGTTTATTTATATAGCGCCCATTGACAACAGAAGTTATTTCATGACACTTTCCAGTTAGAGCAGGTCTAGATCAAACTCTTTAATTAAATTGTAAAATAGAGAGAGCCCAACATTCCCCCTTGAGCAAGCACTTGGTGACAGTGGCGAGGAAAAACTGTCTTTTAGAAGGCAGAAACCTCAGAGCAGACCCCGGCTCAAGATGGGCGGCCATCTGCCTTGACTGGTTGGGTTGAGAGAGAGGGAGAGAGAGAGAGAGATAGACAGACAAGGAGAGAGAGGGAGAGGGAGGTGGGACATGAGAAAAGGAGCACACAAGCAGAGATGCATAGCAGCAGTAATAATACTAGAAATACTGGAACTGTAGATAATGATAATGAAGTATACGGGAGGTACTACGATGATTATGATAACAGTATTAGTAACAGTAATAATGGTAGTAGCTGTACAGAGTATTAACAGAATTAAAATAGATTATGACTAAACAGTAGTAATCGCAGTAAGTTTCAAGCAGGACTGTAGCAGAAGGTCCGACTGCGATCCATGAGAACCTGCGAGACGAGAAAGCACAAGGACTCCAGGGAAGAAGATGAGTTAGTAATATGCATTAATGGGACATGAATGTGTGCAGAGGGAGAGGAAGAAAGAGCTCAGTGCGTCATGGGAGGGCCCCCGGCAGTCTAAGCCTATAGCAGCATAACTAGGGGCCGGCCTAGACCAGCCCTAACTATAAGCTTTATCAAAGAGGAAAGTTTTTAGTCTACTCTTAAATGATGAGAGGGTGACCGGACGAAACCGGAAGATGGTTCCATAGTAGGGGAGCTTGATAACTAAAGGCTCTGATTCCCAATCTACTTTTGAAGACTCTAGGAACTAGGGATGGGCATTTTAAGAAATTCCCTTGGTCAATCATCGTAAAACATCGGTCAATCATCGATTTAATCGTTTTTTTTTTTTTTTATTAGAAAAAGGCAGAAAATACTCGCGTGTTTTGCCTCAATGAAATATTTATTCAATGCACTTACAGTTCAACAACAGTCATATTACGACAGTTTAAGTTTAACAAAACAGATGTGTGTGCTCGTAAAGGCAGCAACTTTCAAATTAGCGAGCTAATAAAGATAAGGCACGCTCAAACACAATTGAGCTTTCTCGGATATAACTCCTCAGCCGAAAAATCCAAAATCCAAAAAATATATTTAGGAACGACATTTTTTCTCAAAATTTAACTTCAAAAACAAATGCGAGTTGCACCCAGCCGAGAAACACGTTACTTCAGAGAGCCTCATAACAAATAGAATGACTTGCATAACGGCTACGGCTGGTGACCTTCCAAACTAAAATAACTCCAGGCAGCTTATTGATTCTTGTTGAGGAAGATGGGCATGTTCAGAGGTGAGACATGAACGCAGCCTGGTGGCAGTCAGACCCGCCGCTGAAAACACCTGCTCTGAAGAGACTGAAGTTGCAGGGATGCAGAGGTATTGGCGCGCTGACTTAGCCAGCCTGGGAAACCTCGCTCCATTCACTTTCCACCAGTCTGTAAGGTTTACATTCCAGGGATGGATGGATGGATGGAATTTGCAGATCCCTTGGGTAATTTTTTCCGCGCGCTGTGCATCGCTGGTCCTCCGTGCTAGCACTGAGGTGATGGTCGGTTGAGAGGAGGATTCATTAACCTCTGTCGGATGTACTTTGTTCAAGTGGTATATCATTGGGGTCGTTGTCGTGTTGTACTTGTACATTGCATCGCAGTGTTTGCAAATGACTTCATCATTTTTTCACTCGAAATGGTCCCACACAACACTTCGTCTTGCTCTCTTCATGTTTAGCCTAGCTTCAACTTCTACGGCAGCTCGCTGAGTATAAATTTTTCTCTGTCTCCCCCTGTTGGTGAAATGTCAAAAACCCACAGCGCTGTTTCTGTCACTGCACTGCATCAACACACACACAGAACAGGTCGATCAAACTTTCACGTGATCGACGTAATTCTTAACGATCAGTCATCGATCATCGATTAATCGTGCCCATCCCTACTAGGAACCACAAGTAGTCCAGCATTTTGGGAACGCAAAGCTCTGGTGGCATAATAGGGAACTATCAGCTCTTTAAGATAGGATGGTGCCTGACCGTTCAGGGCTTTATATGTGAGGAGGAGAATTTTAAAATCTATCCTGAATTTTACAGGTAGTCAATGTAGAGAACAGGAGAAATATGATCTCTCATGCTGGTTCTTGTCAGTAGTCGTGCTGCAGCGTTCTGGATTAGCTGGAGAGTCTTTATAGATTTATTGGGACAATCTGAAAGAAGGGAGTTACAATAATCCAGCCTGGAGGTAATGAATGCATGGACTAATTTTTCTGCATCTTTCTGACTCAGAATGTGCCTAATTTTGAAAGAATGCAGTCTTTGAAATAATTGATATGTGTGTGTTAAAAGACATGTCCTGGTCAAAGATACCTCCTAAATTCCATAGGAGCATATAAAGGGTGAATAATATTGGTCCAAGGACAGAACCTTGAGGAACTCCGTGACTAACTTTTGTGAGTGTGGACGATGTATCATTAACATGAACAAATTCAGATTGATCTGATAAATAGGACTGAAACCAGCTGAGTGCAGTTCCTTTGATGAGAATTAGGTGTTCCAACCTGTGTAATAAAATAGAATGGTCAGTGGTGTCAAATGCAGCACTAAGGTCTAACAGTACAAGGACAGAGATAAATCCCTTGTCTGATGCCATTAGTAGGTCATTTGTGACTTTGACCAATGCCGTTTCTGTGGTGTGATGAGCTCTAAAGCCAGATTGAAAATTCTCAAATAAGTTATTATTTTGAAGAAAGTCACACAACTGATTGACGACTGTTCTTTCAAGGATCTTGGAAAGAAATGGAAGGTTAGATATTTTATATTGCTTAAAACCTCTGGGTCAAGTGTGTGTTTTTTAAGGAGAGGTTTGACTACAGCTACTTTAAAGGACTGGGGTACATAGCCTGTTATCAGGGACAGATTGATCATGTCTAATAGACAGGTGCTAAGTAAGGGTAAAGCTTCTTTGAGTAGTAGTAGAGTTAGTAGGGATGGGGTCTAAGAGGCATGTTGTTGGCTTGGATGAATATATAAGTGAATGTAGCTGATGAGGGTTAATAGGAGAAAAACAGTCAGGATGATTATCTGTTTCTAAGGTCCCAGTGTTTGATGGTAGGTCAGTACCAGCTGATGTCAGTAGGTGTTGAATCTTGTTTCTAATATTTAAAATCTTGTCATTAAAAAAGGTTATGAAGTCATTGCTGCTGAGGGTCACGGAGATACAAGGTTAGATAGAATCAGAATCAGAATCAGAATTCCTTTATTTATCCCTGGAGGGAAATTCTTGTTCTTACAGACATTGCACATGCAGTATTCCCGACCAAGAAAGGAGAAAAGTGCGAAGTATGAAAATATAGAATAAACAATAAAGATAGGATAAAGAAAAACTAAAATCTCAAAAAGTACAGGTATTTACAAAAACTGTATTCAAATTTTTTAAGAAAAATTTAAAATGCAGGTATGTACATGTGTAGAAAACCAATATATACATGGTATATATAAAGTGAGTGTGTCCGTCACAGTGCTGAGTTTAACAGTTTGATGGCGACAGGCAGGAATGATTTCCTGTGTCGCTCTGTGGTGCATCGTGGCAGTAAGAGTCTTTTGCTGAACGAGCTCCTATAGCTGATCAGCACATTGTGGAGAGGGTGAGAGGGAAAGTCCAGTATAGTCCTTATTTTGGACAACATCCTCCTCTCAGACACCACTGTCAGAGAGTCCAGTTCCTCTCCCACAACATGGCTGGCCTTCTTAATGATTCTATTGAGTCTGTTAGTGTCCCTCACCCTCAGGCCGCTGACCCAGCAGGCAACAGCATATGTGATGGCACTGGACACCACCGACTCATAGAACATCCTCAGCATCGTCCTGCAGATGTTGAAGGACCTCAGCCGCCTCAGAAAATAGAGGCGGCTCTGGCCCTTTCTGTAGACCATGTCCACGTTCTTGCACAGACAGTATTATGGCTCTCTGTCAGCCTGGCTACAGTGCTGAAGAGAAACCTGAGATTATGCTTGTTATCCTCAATTAATTTCGAGTAATAGGCTGCTCTGGCAGTCCGTAGGGCCTTCCTATATAATCTAAGACTATCTTGCCAGATTGAGCGAGATTCAGTAAGTTTGGAGGAACGCCAAGGAACGCCTTGGAACATGAGCATACAGCTACAGTTAAATTGTTCTTTAACCAGAGACATTTATATACCATCTTTAATTTTTCACGTAATTTTGTCGATCTAGGCACTTTGCGATTTATTATGATGCATCAACCTCGGTCAGATTTTTGATATACCCACAATTCATGACAGATGCACCATCACTTCGTCATCTTCTTGATCTTAACTAATACATGTCCTGGTAAACAGACTGAGCAGGTCTGATATACAGTGATCAGAACCAAGACGACGTTCCCTTTCTTATGTAGCCATAGAGCAGCGGAGTTCAAAGGCATGGCTCAGCTGAATTGCACACTGTACACTGCATCTCCTCTTCTCACCATATTATAGGGCAAATTCTTAATAATTCATGCCTTCTTGTAATTTTGACATTAAATGCAACAGATCAAGTTATTTCTTTCCTTGCAAAAAACATTTTGTCAGTTTGTTGTGGTATTGCTGCACTGTTTTGTCTGCTGTCCCATGTCTTTTATTTGAAGGTAGTTCATTTGCAAATGATTGCATTTTGTATCTATTTACAGTGTACACATTGTCACAATATTTTTGGTATCAGAGTTGTATCGATACAGTACCTGTGGAGAAACAATTTTGTGAGTTGTTGAGTTAGGAGAAACTTTATTAACCTTGTGAATCACTGTGTACAGCAAATTCTTACTTATTTCTGGCTTGTAAATTCAACAAATGTTATAATATGGTAGCGGCCAATCTATTGGCTATTGGTGAGTGAGTCACAGCTCTAAGTTTGTATTTTATCTTGTTTTCTCAAATTGCTTTTTCTCTTCCAGTGATGACCAGTTGGAAGATTCAGATAGTGATGAACATTCCCAATCAGAGTCAGTAACAGGTATGAAAACATAACTGTGACTGTTTGTCATTTCTAAGGGCTGGTGAGACCCTGGATAGACCATATTTGAACCCATGTGGATACATTCAACTTCCAGCTTGATTAAAATAGTGTTAGTGCTTCATTAGACATTTAATGCCTCCTACCTCTACCTGCTCTTCTTCCAGGCCAGCAGTCCCAGTGGGAGAGCATGGATCTGAGCCTAGGAGTAACAGCGCTTAGTGTACTCCAGCAGCCAGAGAAGCTCCAGTGGGAGGTGGTGGCCAGTGTGCTGGAGGACACAGTGAAGGACCTAGAAGAACTGGGTAACAACCCTTCACTGAACCAAGCTAAGGCGCACAACCAGGTGAAAGGAAAGGTCTCTGACCACCACACCATTCCCTTCCCCTGCCTTCTAGCTGGAGGCCTGCTCAGTTACTGCTCAGCATCCAGCATCCCCATGGCTGGACCCCCACCCACAGCCTCAGCTCCAACATGCAGGAGCACAGATGGTCCCCTCAGAACTCAGGGCCCTGAGCCCTTCCACTCAGGGCCTCTACAGGACCAGGGCCCCATGGAGATAGAAACCTGTAGCTCCCAGACTGTAGCTCAGGAGCAGGCCTTCTCTAACGTAGCAGGTTCCCAGTCTCCAAGCCCTTCTTCTCTACAGGCTGTGCGAAACACTATACCTGTGCTTCTGCTGTATAGTGTCAGAGAGGTGGATGACAAGTCCTCGGGCCAGGTGTTTGCTCAGATGAACAACCTAATGAGCAAGGGGCTTCACGAGGAAGGCTTCACTGTGCCACAGATTATAGAGATGGAGTTTGACACACATGAGCAGCTTCTTCTTCAGGATCCTCCCATCACTTACATTCAGCAGTTTGCTGATGCAGCTACTAATCTGGCAGGGTTAGATGGTCACATGGCCAAATGGAGCACACTACCTGCTGCAACTGTCTCCACCCCACCTCGACCTGGAACCCTGGTGCAGTGCTTAAGGCTGCCCAAACAGCTAGAAGAGGAGAATCTTTATGTGGACTCTATCACACCCTGTTGGGACGGTGTGCACCTTCTGGTCGGCCTGCAGCAATGCAGTGCTGAATCTCTGAGCGCTACAAACCAAGTGGAGGCTCTTAACAATCTCAACCGCTTGCACTCTGCCCTGTGCAGCCAGCGCAAAGGAGACCCCCTTCCTCCAGTGACCAATGGAGTGGAAGGCCACCACACAAGTGGATCAACTCTTCAGACGCCCCTCATCCTGCCCCCAGGAGACCAACAACAGCAGCAGAGGTCACTGAGTGGTGGGAGTGGAGGCTATCTTGCACTCTACAAGCTCAACTACTCCACTCGCATTGTCACCTTGGACGAGGAACCCATCAAGGTGCAGCAGATCTGGGACCCTTGTGATGCCATCACCTCATCTATATTGCTTCCTCCTGATGTGCTTGATACCAGGGAGGATGATAGTGAAGAGACCCCAGAGGAGACTGTCCCTTCTGGGTCAAAGAGTGGCTCATCTGGGTTTGTAGTGGGCCCAGCAGGCTCTGTTGGTTCTGGAACTGGGACTGCATGTGAAGCAGCCACAACCAGCAGTGCTACTATCATCAGTCCCGCCACCTCTGTCTCGAGCCACAAAGAAGGCAAGCAGTTAGAGGTGTCAGGCCTGGGCCATCTGGTGGTGACCACACGGGGTGGGTACATTATGATACTGGACCTGTCAACATTGGAGGTCCTGGCCAAGGTGGAGCCACCTAAGAAGGAGGGGCCAGTAGAGGAGACAGATCCCTTTGTCTCAGTTACCTATTGCTCTGGGACTGACCGCCTTTGTGCCTGTACCAAAGGTGAGTGTTTTCTTCTTGGACCTGCAGCCCTTTTGACTGCTGGGATGGATAGGTTGGCTTTTGCTCTGATGAAGGATTTTTTTTCTTGCATGTGGTCCTGTTTCTTCATGTATTCTGTTTTACTTGCTTATATTTAATGTATTTAATGTAATTTAATGTTTGACTCACAGGTGTTCAGTAATAGTCAGGCCTTATTGACAGACTTCTCCAAATCCATTCATTGCTACTGTAGATGTAAATCTTAAGTTTGAATTTAAAAAAATGCTCAGTAATTTTCTAAAACTGCTGACCATTGTAGTTTTTAACAAATATTACTCAAAAGAGAATTAATAGTGCATTTGTTTGGGATTATTTTCTGTGGTAGATGTGGTGCCCTATTGAGCCTTTGGGCCAGCAGTGTGTTCATGGTAATGATGGAGCATGTCACCCAGTGCAACAGTGAGCCTTGTTGATGTGTTTTTGATAGTTTTCAATATTCAAGGAGCTTTATTGTCATTTCACACGTTAGAAACATGAGGTGGAACGAAATTAATTTCCCTGGTCCCGGTATAAGCCCAAAAACTATAAATATAAAAACAACACTATAAATATAAAAACAGGTACAATAAAGTGTAAGCAATGAATTGACAATATAAGCAATGGAATGACAACAATATATACAACAGTCCTGTACAGTCCTTTGAGGTGGTGTGCAAATGGGTTTGAGGTGGTGTATTGTGCAAGAGTCAGTGCAAAGTTCTGTGCAAGACAGCTGCATTTGTGTAATATTCCATGGGTGGTTGTTAGGGAAGGGAGAGGGAGGGTGATGTGTGTGTGTGCAAGGGGGGGGGGGGGGGGGGGGATATGGGGTAGCAACAGGGGCTACAGAGGACCTCCAGAGTTCAACAGTCTCACAGCTTCTGGGAAGAAGCTGTTCCTCAGTTTGGTGGTTCTGCTCTTAATGCTGCACAGCCTCCTGCCTGAGGGGAGAGGGACAAACAGTTTGTGTGAGGGGTGGGGTCCTTCATGATGCAGGAGGCTCTTTTCCAGCATCTGGAGGTCCGTGGTGGTGGTGGATAGGCCGTGTCACATAGTCTTCTGTGCAGCTTTCACCCCCCTCTGCAGAGCCTTCTTCTCTGCTGCAGAGCAGCTGCCGTGCCACACAGTGATGCAGGAGCACAGGACACTCTCCACTACACATCTGTAAAAAGATGCCAGGACTGAGCTCCCCAGTCCGGCATGCCTCAGCCTCCTGAGGAAGTAGAGGCACTGGTGTGCCTTCCTGATCAGGCAGGAAGTGTTGCTGCTCCAGGTGAAGTCATCCACTATGTGGCCACCCAGGTACCTGAAGCTGGAGACCACTTCCACCACTGTCCCTCCGATGTGCAGGGGAGGAAGTGGGAGATGTCTGCCCCTTCTGAAGTCCACGATTGTTTCCTTGCTCTTATTCACGTTGATGCAGAGGTTGTTTTCTCTGCACCAACCCTCCAGGTGTTCCACCTCCTGCCTGTAGTCGGACTCGTCGTTGTTGGCGATGTGTCCAAACACAGCTGTATCGTCCACAAACTTCACGATCAGGATCTGTACAGACTGCGGCCTGTCCATCAGGAAGTCCAGGACCCAGTTGCAGAGGGTGGAGCTCAGTCCAAGAGTGTTAAGTTTGTGGATCTGTGTCTGTGGAATGATGGTGTTAAAAGCTAATGTAAAATCCACAAAGAGCAGTCTTTGTTGTCTAAGTGGTTCAGAGCTGCGTGGACCACAGAAGGTATGGCATCCTCTGTGGATCGGTTTTTCCTGTATGCGTATTGGTGTGGGCAGCATCCCTGGCTTTCAGCAGAGACCGGACCTCCGCATTCAGCTCGGGTTTCTGGTTTGGGTAGTTGGTTACTGTCCCTGGTGCTGGTGACATCCTCTGCACACTTGTGGATGTAACTGTGGACAGCAGATGTATAGTTCTCCAGATCCACCTTAACCCAACAGTTGGTTACGGCCCGCGTGGAAGAGAAGCTGGCTGTGGATCTGGAAGGCTGGGTCCGGCATGCTCTCGTTTAGCCATGTTTCCGTCAGCCAAAGCACTGCGCAGTTCCTCATTTCATGTGAAACCCCCAGCCTCAGTGGAAGTAGGCCTATCTTGTTGTCCAAAGAGTGCACATTGGACAGGAACAGGGACTTCCTCTTGCCCTCTGTCTGGCGTGCTCTGCTACGCCAGTCCGGTGTTCTCAGGAGCTGCAGTCTGCCCAGCAAGGCTCTGAGTTGGAGCGAGGCCGCTGCTGTTGTTGTTTTTGTCATTGTTGTCGTCGTGGGTGAACTGTCCCTTCTTCTATGTAAATACATGTATATATATGTATACGTATATGCACACACACACATATGTTATAATAATATATAGTTGGCCTTAGGACCGACACAAAAAGTAAAAAAAGGGGTCTTAAACCCGGGAGTGCAAGAAGTCACTGCACTACTGTGTGTCGCCATCTTTTTTGGCAACAATGCCACAGAGGGAGAAGATAAACCAATCAGTCAAACCCCTTAAAACCACTGTTAGGTGACGTGAATAACACTGACCATCTTTTTACACTGCAATGTTCTTTTGGGAAAACTTTGATCCTGGCATTCATTTGCCTGTTCTTTGACACATGAAACCCATCTAAACATGGCTGCTGACTAAGTACACCCCTTCATGGCTATGGCATTCCCTGATGGAAGTGTCAGTATCAATATAGATCTTAAAACTCCAGTTTTGGATGAACCAGTGTCTTAACCGTGGTTTCTTTAAATCTAAACATTCTGTCTGGCTTAAAAGTTTCTAGGACAAGATGGGTAAAATTGTGTTGGATGCAGGGGAAAGAAAAAGGGTCAAAATATGAGAAGCTGTAAAAAATTGTAGGTTTTCATTTAGTGTTTTTCTCATTTTAAGGTGGAGAACTTCATTTCCTTCAAATTGGAGGTGTGTGTGATGATATAGATGATGGAGACATGTTTATTGATGCCCCCCATTCTAAAGGGGCTGAACTGATGCTTGAGGGGCCCAAGCCTTCTTCCAACCCCTCTAGTCCTGGGATCACAGGTAGAACTAACACAAAACATCCTCAGTTATTAGCTGAATTTCATGTTTCAGTCCACAGTGATTTGGCCTCTCTGTGATACTGCTGATCTGACATTCCACAACCTGCCTTTTTGTAGGAGTGGACCTCCTGGTTGACCAGCCTCTGACCACAGAGAGCTTGATGTTGCTAGTGGAGCTTACATGCTTTGAGACATTGACACCCCGGTTCTCAGCAACAGTGCCGCCATGCTGGGTGGAGGTGCAGCAAGAGCAACAGCAGCGACGCCACCCACAGCACCTTCACCAGCAACACCATGGAGATGCAGCCCAACACACCCGTACCTGGAAGCTTCAGAGTGATAGGTAGCTTCTTGTTGCAAAAAGAATGGGCTGACGTGGTCAACGTGGTACTTGGTTAGGAAGATGGTCTTCCAATGCGATATGTCATTTACATCTTAAGAGTTTATTCAACTGACATTTACAGTCCAATCAGCTTTTGTTGGAGGGTTTGCCCACAGTCATTGCCACATGATGTTTTCTTGCTAAAATAGTGGATAAAAGTATTTTGAAATCATTTTGGTAAACCTTTCTATCAAGACCACATCTGTAGTGCATTATGAGGGCATTAACACTGTATTATGCTTTATGACTTCATTTATGCTTACACTTAATGCTTTCTGATGTACTTAATCAACAGTCCTAAAACAGTACAGATACAACTTCCAGACACAGGTGTCTTTATACTACAATCATTTGAGGTGCATTCACAGTCAGCTTATCTCCATTTCACTAATTGTGAGACTACCAGACTTTTCTGGACCTCTGCTCAGTTAGGTCAGTTACTTCAAAGGGAGTGAATATTTATGCAATCAATTCTTTTAGTTCAGTTCAATTCAATTTATTTATATAGCGCCAAATCACAACGAAAGTCCTTTTTTAGGACAGAGAGAGACCCAGTAAGACCCACATTAGCAGGCCATTGGTGACAGTGGCGAGGAAAACCATCCTGTTAGAAGGCAGAAACCTTGAAAGCAGTCCCCGCCTCTAGGTGGGCGACCATCTACCTTTATTGGTTGGGTTGTGAGACAGAGAGAGATATGAGGTACACAGACAGACATGCATAGCAACAGCAGTAATAACAGTATTGGAACAATTAATATCATAACATATAACAATATTAGAAAAATAATACTACTTGATAGTAATAGTAGTAGTAATACCAGTAATGTAGAAATATGACTAAGTTGTAATAATAGTAGTCAGTGTCAAGAAGGACAACAGCAGGAGGTCCAAACACAAACTTTGAGAGACGAGAAAGCACAAAGACTGTGGCCAAGAAGATGTTAGTGATATGCATTAATAGGACGTGAATGTATATGAAAGAAGAGTTATAGGAGGAGAAAGAAGCTCAGTGCATCATGGGAGATCCAGTCTAAGCTTATAGCAGCATAACTAGGGGCCAGCCTAGGCTGGTCCTTATTATAAACTTGGGACGTTTTAAGCGTAGAAATACCTCTTTTACATTCTGTATTTTTAATTAATTCACATTACTTTGTAGAAATCTGTTTTCATTTTGACATTCAAGAGTTTTTTTGTATGAATTTCTATGTCAAAAAAGCCAAATTATATTGACTGAATAATTGTCAATATTAACTAATTATTGTGTTAACGCATACGTGATAATAACATGTTAACGCAGTGCCAGCCCTAATTATAATACACTATGAATGCCTACGTCATGGATTGTATATAGGCTTCATAGACAGAACAGAAACCTCTGTTCATCTTTTCATGGTCTCCCTTAATGATCTTAATAATAGGTACATCTTTATTTTCCTAATTTATGGAAATTTTGTGGGAGATCCAAAATCTTATGTATTTATTAGAGGACAAATCCCTTTTGAATCAATTGGACTGATAGCTTTAAAAGCAAACATTTGGATGGCTGTAAAATTACACCTTATTATTAGTTATTAGTGTACATAAGTCAATTGAAAATTGTCTTTTCTCATATTCCTTCTTGTTACACATACATACAGTACCCTACACATATGCATTCCATCAGAGTGGTCAGAGCTTGCAGTGCAGCAGCCCTATAGCAGTTTTGGAGTTCACGGCACTTAGGCAGACATATTGTGATGGAAAGGAAAGGAGGGCCTCCTCCTGTTATTGCTTCACATTGCTTTAGCTGAATGTCTAAGCAGTTGTCCACCCATGTTTGTTGCACAGCTCCAGCTGGGATGAACATGTGTTTGAGCTGGTGCTGCCCAAGGCCTGCATGGTGGGTCATGTGGACTTCAAGTTTGTCCTGAATGCCAACATCGTCAACATTCCTCAGATCCAGGTCACTTTACTGAAGAACAAAGCACCCGGACTGGGCAAAGTCAGCGGTGAGGACATTGCTTTGAGATATATTCTTTATGTTCACTGTACAGTACTGTACACATAGATCCAGGTTAATTGATCATTTTTAAAGTTTGGTGTTCCAAGGTTTTCTTTTTCTCTTTCCAGTATCAACTAAAGCAAATTTGAAGGCTGGGGATATGGAAGCTCTATCCGTTTCTGAATCTTTCTTCTCATGTCCTTAACAGAGACAGCAGTGGACAGACAGATCTCTTTCCCTCTTTCCAGTGTCCTCCATGTCAACGGGGAGAGGAATGGCCAGCCTCTGCTGCATGACTTCACAGAAGACATCCAGTTTATGGACGTAGAGGAGACATCAGGTAAAGAGTATAACCAGTTTGGTTTGAGATTAGTTTTCCTTCATTTTGAGTTCATACAGTTTTTCTAATAATCACAAATCTCAAACACTTCCTCATCAGTAAGCACATGACTGCCAGCAAAATGACATTTCCCTCTATGAGTGTTGATACTAAGACAATCAAATGCCCAAAGAACTTGAAATGCCCAGAGAAGACAAAAACTTTCTTTCTGTATCTATGTTTGTGTACCTATAAAAGTGTAAAAGTGTTGAGAAAACACTTTTATTGTAATAAGGTGACAGTACATGCATCTAGTTTCAGGTTTATCGTGGACTGTTCTGGCTGCCAGCTTATATTTCATAAAGTTACAACTTCTACTTATCCTTTAGGGCAGAAGGATGTTGTTCTACTTCTGAAACTTGAAATATGAGTATCACCTCCTCTCAATAAAATAGTGACCCATGTTTATTGTAGGCTCCGTGCTGTGCCCATTCCTGGAGGACCATAAAGAGGACATCCTTTGTGGTCCAGTGTGGCTGGCCAGTGGGCTGGACCTCTCTGGCCATGCAGGCATGCTCAGCCTCACCAGCCCCAAGTTGGTCAAAGGTAAACAGTAAATCTCACATTTCCCTGTTTCTGTGAAGTCACACACCGATCCCTGACAGGGTTTTTGTGCTACAAGATATTATTGAAAATCAACCATGCAGTTGTGAAATTGTCTGTGTTTTTCAGTTGTTTTTTTCCTCTTTCCACTGAAGGCATGGCAGGAGGGAAGTACCGCTCCTTCCTAGTTCACATCAAAGCTGTGAGTGACAGGGGTATGGATGAGAGCCCCCGACCTGTGTTAAGAATGCCCAGTGCCAAGCCTCAGGGTTCTAAAGCCCACTCTTTGTCTACCCTGCTGCAGAGGACTCAGACCTCCAAGGTGCAAATTCACAGCATCTCACCTTTTTGAAAATATAGGTTTAATATTTTTTCAGATGAATATTGAAGTAGTTCTTATATATTTATAGATACTGGGACTCTGATATGAGTCAGAGTTTTAGTGGTTAAAATTTAAGATGAAAGATGAAAGTGACATATTTTGTCATTGGAGGGAACTCACTCCAACGAAATTCGTGCTCTGCATTTAACCCACCCAAGTGACGTGCACACACACACACAGCAAACCCGGGGTAGTGGGCGACCGCGTGCAGCGCCCGGGGAGCAGTGGTGGTTAGGTACCTTGCTCAAGGGTACCTCAGCCATGGACACCGGTACGGGGAATCGAACCAGCGATCCACCGGTTACGGGTCCGACACCCTAACCGCTGATCCACGACTGCCATTTCATTATCACTGAAAAAACTATGTTTTTCACATGCATATATATATATGTGTATATTCCATATATTCCATATTAGGTTATTTACATCGTGCCAAATGACAACAAAGTTGTCTCATGACACCTTCCAATAGAACAGGTCTAGACCAAACTCTTAAATGTAGTTATTAGTACAGAGGGACCCAAAAAAACCCTCATGAGCAAGCACTCGAGGAAAGTGGCGAGGAAAACCTTCCTTCGTCACCGATAGAGCACAGACAGATGAAAGGAGCCGCAAAGTGTAAAACTGTGTTTTGGACAAAGTACTTTGTCAGTTGTATGCAGATTGCATGCAACATTATGAACAATGCTTTGTGTACCAGATGAGATGCGATGAAACATCTTTCTCACTGTCGCATTCGCTGATCTGTGTTTTTTTTCTTAATGTGTGTGTGTGTAGGAAAAGGGCTCTGCAGTGAAAACAGATAGCCCAGCGCCCTCAAAGAAAGTTGAAAACCTGCGAGGCTGTGACCTGCTGCAAGAAGTTTCAGTCACAATCAGAAGGTTTAAGAAGACATCAATACCCAAAGAAAGGTCAGGTCACTGTTGGAATGAAGCATTAGACAAACTCTGTTTACACTAAACAGTAAAAGTACAAAGGCAACAGGAAACACATCTAATAGAAGTGGTCAGATTAGTGTTAATAGTAACCCTTATTCAGTCATTTGACAGTGTCTGCTTAAATCGTTTTTATCCCTACTGTACATGTTGCAGAAGTTAACTTTAAAATGTCTTTTCTGATCTACTTCTTATTCTTATCTATCCTTTTGATCTTCTTTGCTTTCCAGGGTCCAGCGCTTTGCTATGTTACAATTCCTAGACTTCCATGAAAAACTACTGGATGCGCTGTGTCAGCGGACAGAGGAAACCCCAACAACTGAGCACGACCAAAGCCTCATCCTAGACATTCTCTGCTGGCTGGCTGGGGTTCTCTCTAATGGATCCTGGAGGTAGGACTTGAGGTTGCAGCCCAGCAAATCAGATAGTATCATCTAGCACAACTTGGTCGCACATTACTTCCACTTTGACATTTTTTGAAGATATATATAAGTGTATGTATAAGTATATAAGATATATATATATATAAGTGATATATATTGTGGCTTCTTTGTAGTTTAAGAGAAGGAAAGACGGGTCTGCTGATGAAAACCCGGACAAGGCTAACAGACATTGTGCGGAAGTGTTTCTTTGAGGCTGGTCGGAGCATAGCCCACAAATGTGCTCGCTTTCTTGCACTTTGTATCAGGTAAGAAACATGGTTGATTTATATTGTCTTGACACACCAGAACATTTTGGATGTACAGTATGTCACTGAAAAGGCAACGCCATAACTATGATGACATTAGCACCCAAGGTTGTAAATGTTGAGTACAGTGTGACAATGATATGGTGCTAGAGAATTTTTTATATATGTACATGCGGCACCACACCAGCTCTTCAGACCTGGTTGTGTCCCTCAGACAGAATGGTGCACTGATAGCCAATCCTCATCATGGTAAAGAATCTTGTTGGGAACACATTGCTTTTCTGAGCCCTTTATTTCCCTTCAAGAGAAAATAAAATTTGATTTGGGCTGTGCAACTGATTGAGTTTTGATTTCAGTTTCAGTTCCCAACAATGACAAAAATTGTGCAACTGAGAAAAACTATTAATTTGTGTTGTGTTCTTGTGTTCTGAATTACACGTGTATGCATACTTTCACCCCTCCTGGAGCCTACACTTGCTCAGTCTATACTGTTAGTGAAGCAAGTCCTGTCTGTTATATCAGTGGTGGTATTTATAAAATCAGCATGAGCAAAGATTTTGGAAGGCCTGCTATGTGCAAACAATACTGTGCTAAAGCGGCTAATGAAATGTCATAAACAGAGTATGCTGACACCACCACAGACATATGGCCTCCTGCTTGGGCTCATGTCTGAAACCAGTTCATATAAACAGGCTAGTATCTCTGGCTAAAAACCTTTCAGGGATGATTAGAGCAGCTCCCTGCTCACAAAACAACTTTCATAAATGTGGAAGACAGAATGGCGATAACCTTTAAAAATAAAAGTCCAACGATCTCAAAGCAACATTGCCGTTTTTGTTTTAAATCTGTTTTCTGATCATGTCACATCTGAGTCAATGGGCAAGTCCAGTACCAAACAGACAGAAAATGGACAAACATACTCCACAACTTGTATAGTAAAGTGACATTTGACATAGACATAGACAATAATGGATGCAATTTTAAAACCTTTTCCATATTAAAAATATTAATGATTAACACATAACATTGCACAAGAGTGTTTTATTTATTTTTTAAACAACACACAATCATGTTTCTACCCAATTGTCAGGTTCTTTTAGCAACAAAAGTTAAAGGAATTTCTGCAAAAAGGAAATTGTTCAAAACTGACCCAAACTGAAAAACCTGGGGATTACACTGGAAATTAAACTGACTCTTTTGACATCATATTTGAAATGAGTTTCTGCAGTACGTCCCAAAACACATTATTAACTAAAACTGCCCAAAACGCAGAAACCTGGACACATGTTACTTGTCTGCATGCGCAGTGGGCAACAGCTTCCCCTTTCAAATTGGGAGTAATCGCTGCCCGACAGCGCTGGGTGACCTCTGACATCTTCTCCTTGTCAGGCTCCCATGCAGCCACAGCTTTGAAAGCTTTTGAGCAGACTAAGTGTAGTTTGGCTAATGGTGACGTTCTGGCAATTGTTTTGCGGTCCACTGCAATGGTTGTGAATGCCCTCTTCATCTAGCCAATTTCCTGAAAATTCTTCTGAGCCCTGCGATAGCGCTGCAAAATTCCGTTAGTTGTCAGTACTACAAAAAAAGAAAGACTTAATTACTACGAAACAGACTTACTGCACTTTCTGGACAGAATAAGCCTAAAAATAACCATCCTGATCTGCAAGTGAGTTGATTTCACTCTGCAGTTCTGTATGGCACACCAGACCTATTTGCACTTCCTTTTGCTTGTCCGAGATAGGGAACCAATCAAAAACAGGCTTTTACCCCTAACATGATGGAGGCGAGCTTAACTAGAGAAACTGAAATCAAAAAACACCAACAGAGGCATTTTAATCTACGTTTTTTGATCCCGTCTCAGAGAAATGGAAGGTGATGGCTAGGTGTCCAGACCAAACTCAATCTCAGATTGTAATTGTCTGAGAAAATTAGGCTGAGATGCTTGTCTAACTTTAAATTAAGTTTTGTGCTCAGGGTTCACTGCATTTTAGTGTGCATTAAACTCTCACAAGTCAACAGTAGATCAGGGAAAGTAAGTATTGAACATGTCAATTTCTTTCAGTAAAAGTATATCCAATTGGAACATTGACATCTGAATGTGATGTATGTCCATGTTGATTTACTGAGTTAATACCAATGGTTTTTCAAAATTTTGTGTAAATAGCCCAATTTTGATACCTTTACTGATAAAGAATGTTCGCACATTCAGTACTTACTTACCTCAACCTTTGGAGCAATTCTTTGTCAGCAGATAAATAGATAGATAAATTTTTCCTCCAACAGTTGTATTTTGAACTTCATGCTGTCAAGTTGACAACGCAGCTTTGCAATTTCATGCATAGCATGAAAGTCTTTCAAACAAGACATTTTTTTGATACCAATGAATGCAAAAACAGATCTTTTAATCAGAACACAGTTTTAGTTTGATAGCTAAAGAATCACTGTGATATCATGATATGGTATGACATGTACATGCTACACCAGTGATTCCCAACCCCTGTGCTGTGGGGGGCCATCTCGCTTCAGCTGATCGGCACTCTGGGCATGCCGCGTGCGGTGTCGGGCGGAACGGCCAACTGATCCAAACATTTTTGCCCAGCGGCACGCCACGCCACGCGATCTTTCTAATATAAAATATGTGCCGTAGCTCAAAAAAGGTTGTGAAACACTGCTCTAACACACATGGAGTTGTAGGCAAAATACCACAACTACTACCAATGATAACAATACATATTATGATATTTAGATAAATTGAGAAGCATGATTATTTTGAGAGAGAAGGTTTAGGGGTTGGCATTGGCATTGGTTTTATATCTATCTATATATATATAGATACCACAAAATACAGGGTCTGTTTGAACTCATGCTTGTAACTAGCTAGTGGATGACGATCTCGTTTGGATGTGATTACACTAGTTCAGTAGGTTAAGAAAATCAACACCCATTATAAAACTATGGTATGAATAAAACCGTAGCTAACTTTAATGCTAACTAAGAAATTAAACCATAGCTAACTTCAGTGTTGTTGTCTCTCTTCATTCAGTTTTAAATCTATGTTATCATAGCTAGTTAGAGTCTGGTGGCTGGCTAAGATGACCGTAGCTACAGCTATGCTAGCCATAGTACCGTTTTACGTTAGCTATATTCTAGCTGCTAAAATATGCATGGTTAAGTTCTGTTGGTAACTTGAATGATTTATCTTGTTGTTGTTGTTGGCCCGCCCTCTCGTGTCTGAGTGTAGGATGCGTTGCATTCCAGCGTTTCTCAAACAAAGTGAAAGTACTTCTCATTTCTCACCCCAACATGTTCAACAACACAAAAGATGAATCATTTTTAATTAGTCAAAAAAGTACATTAGAGAATCAACTTTATTGGCAGTATATATATTTTTACATACACCTACTGAATTTGACTACTGCATTTATCCCATCCTTAGTTGAACACACACATGCAACACCTGGCAAATTACATGCAGTGAAACACACACAGGAGCAGTGGGCAGCATCAAGCGCCCGGGGAGCATATTGGGGGGTTAAGTGCCTTGCTCAAGGGCACATCAGCCGGCTAATGAAGGGGGGGGGGGGCATTTTTCGCATTAATCACTCCACCACACCCAAATTTTTCCTGCCCGTCCGGTGGGGGAATCGAACCGGTGACCCTCCGATCACAAGCCGCTTCTCCAACCTCTAGGCCACGGCTGCCCCCATTAGAGTGTATCTAATTATAATTTATTTTTATTGTCTTTCCGTGAATTAATTCCAATACAGAATTCATACATACATAGCAACACATCCATTATCAAAATGACACCAGATCACAACCCTATCATATACATTGTTTCTCTTCAACACATCTAAATAATAATACAGAATAATTACATAAAATAAAGGAAATATTTGTGCCATTTGCCTGACAAGACCTTGACCCTCTCAAGCTGAAATTCATAGTTCAACAGTTTGAGTCCACTATATCATGGAGCAATCTACCCAACACATGGTGTCTGTGAGTTTCACAGAGCCAGAATTTCCACTCAATCATTTTCAAGTGCATTTTGAGCATCTGGGCAGTGGGGCTTCCTCTGTGTTGCCAAACCTCAACTTTATAAGATTGCCTGGCTCTTTCTATGTGTTGTGTATGTGCAAATGTGCGAGAGTCCGCAAAAGTCTGCTTGTGACAAACGGAGTAGTGTCTGTAGCCTATCCTCTTCAAATGTCCCCTGTATGCTCGCCATTCATCAGTGACAATATGGCTACCATATCTGACATGCTTTCTTATCAAATTACACAGTACATCTCTAGACCGATTCTGGACCAATCTTAACACAGGTTTACGGGAACTGGCACCAACTTCAAACATTCCAAATACCCACTGTCGCTCTCTTCTCTACGTGTTCCCCCTTCTACCTTGATTGTACTGCAAAGAGAGACAAGAGCTCCAAGAAGTAATGTATTGTTGTGTACATCAATAATTTCAATAGAAGGGAAGATACTTCCAGTTTCTCAAACTCCCTCATTTGCCCTCCCCGTCCCCCGTCCCCCACAGCTCTGCCCTTTACCTATGCCCATCATCAGAAAGCCCTCCCCATTTCCATGGATTTTAGCACTTTTTGCCCAAACCCCCCACTTTGTATCCTTGTTTAAAGAATAGCCTATGTTAAGGCACTGCCTATATATCTCACAGAATTGAGTACACCCCTCAAATTTTTGCAAATATTTTGTTTATAGGTGCTCAAATGGGTTTAGGTCTAGAGACATACTTGGCCAGTCCATCACCTTTATCTTCAGCTTCCTCAGCAAGGCAGTTGTCATCTTTGATGTGTTTAGAGTCATTATTGTGTTGTAAAACTGCCATGCCATGCGTGCAACCCAGTTTCCAAAGAGTGGGGATCATGCTCTGCTTGGAATTCAAGTTTCCCTCCAGCACTCATGCAGCTCCAGACCATGACACCATGCTTGACTTTACACATGACACAGTTGTCTTGCCCTTGAGCTAGGGACTTAACCCCAATTTTCTCTCTGGGCACCTGACATGGACGCCCACTGCTCCTGTGTGTGTTTCGTTGCATGTAATTTCCTGAGTGTTGCATGTGTGTTCAACCAAGGATGGATTAAATGCAGAGGAAAAATTCAGTGTGTGTATGTAAAAATATATATACTGCCAAATAAAGCAGATTCTTAAGATTGTTAAGATTCTTGATGCTTACCACCAAGCACCAAGACATCTGTCATTTGCCTAAAGTCAAGCATGGTGGTGGTAGCATCATGGTCTTGGCCTGCATAAGTGCCATAGAGGGAAACATGAATTCCAAGCAGAGCTTGATCCCCTCTCTTCGGAAACTGGGCCGCATGCATGGCATGGAACTTTGTCATAGAGGGAAACATGAATTCCAAGCAGAGCTTGATCCCCTCTCTTCGGAAACTGGGCCGCATGCATGGCATGGCACTTTTGCAACACGATAATGACCCTCAACACACCTTGAAGATGACAACTGCCTTGCCGAGGAAGCTGAAGATAAAGGTGATGGACTGGTCAAGTAGACCATGTCTCCTTGAAGAAAATTTAAATTGTGTGCACCAAACTTATGGTTGAGCAGTCCTTCACTCAAGTTTTGCATGTTATAAGCGTGCCACAAAGGTCAACCAAACAAAGAACTTGGGTGGCGCAAACAGACGTTTTTATCCAAAGCAATGTATAATGCATAATACGT
Organism: Scatophagus argus; assembly: GCF_020382885.2. Classification (NCBI taxonomy): domain Eukaryota; kingdom Metazoa; phylum Chordata; class Actinopteri; family Scatophagidae; genus Scatophagus; species Scatophagus argus. The sequence goes on from NC_058502.1 coordinate 23,586,227, forward strand.
TAACAAAATATGTTAACACTGAAATTTTTGGGGTGCCCTACTTTTTTAAACACATAAATAGCGACCTAAGGGTTTGGTAATGATTACAAAATAAATTAATAAATAAAAATCCAAAGTCAATAGCCTGCAGTCCTGCACCTGCACCTTTTCCACTTTGAGGGCCTTTCTGTGTTAGGATAATCGAACTATCAGTTGATTAGTTAACACTGTAAGCTGTATCTTTATACCACATAAATACTAAAACGTAACTATCATGTCTGTGACATGTTACAGGCCTGTCTTACCGCTGACAACTGTGGGAATTTGTCCACTGTAATGTCATATCTTGCATGCAGTCCTGGCAGCGCTTCCGAGTAACAGTCCTCTATGCATCATCCATCTAAAAGTGTCTTTTTGTCTGTTCTTCTTTATTATTTTAATAATCTCTGACTTTAAGTTGGTCATTGCCACGCTGTTGCAATGTTCCACCAATAGCCTTGTGCGCATGTGTCTGCACTACGCTTCAGACGTGGTTTCTCTCTGACTTTGACAGAGCTGGATCGTGCTTCTGTGGTAGGTGACATTATCTCAATTTACCCTTTCTAGTGCATTCCTTAAGATAAATTTTAAGTAGGAAGTTATCGTAACACCCTGAATGGTTCCGAAATTCTTTTGAATTATAGTTGGTGGCTTTCATATTTAACATTAGTGTGGATTCATGCTAACATTAGCTCAACTAGTCACTAGCCCTAACTGTTCGATAATTAGCAAGCTAATTAGTTAGCAAGTTTTGTTAGGTGGCATTATTAATTAAATGAGTTCATGGCAAAGCTAGTTAACACTAAGATAGATAGATAGATGGGTACATACATAGCTGGGAAAGGGAGAATTTCTCCAGGAGGGAATTTGGCCATCCAACAGTTTGTAAGACACATACTCAAATGCTATGAACTAGCGAAGTAAATTAACCTGTTTTTAATGGAATTGCAATTTTTGTTACGTGCAATGGATGTTGTTTCGCATTGTTTCGGCTTTAGAAAATGAAAAGGCGACCTAGGAGGCAGGTCCAAGTTCTTCAAGAGGGGAATGATGCAGGTACCCTGCTGCCAGGTCTACCACCTCCTCAAGATGAATGTAAGTAGATCATTACTATTTTGTTCATAGATCCACATGTTTTGCAATCAATATACCTTAATCGTAATGTAAATTTTCTTGTTTTTTTTTTTAAGATGCAGTAAAGTCTCACAGGCTTGTGGTTTGATTCAGGGTTTCCAACAAAACTGTAATGAAACTAACATCTCTTTATTCCTATAATTATTATGATTCCCTTTTTCCTAATTATTCTTTAAAATATTAATACACAGTGTTGTAAGAACGCACATAAGTAAGAAAAATAAAAACCACATCAATTGCACGTAAACAATGCCTTTGCACTCCTATTCATAGTCTGAATATCTTAAAGTAATACAAATAACGAATGAGAGAATATGGTACAACATGCAGCAGGTAGTGAACCGGCAACTATCATTAATAGTGAGTGTTAGAGTAAATGTATGCATATATAGCCAACTTTGGAAGTAATTACACAATATAAATATATCGGATTGATGACTGTAAGAACTTACAGCAAGTCATAAGTTAAGACAACAAAGGTTGGCTGGTGTTTTGACATTTGAGTTGTTTGTTCCTTTGCACTCTATTTTAAGATTATTCAGTGGCCTTAAAAGAACATTACCGTCAGTGTTTCTCTTAAGATGAAAAAGGTATATAACAATAATACAGTATAAACTTGGTAACAACTATCAACACCAGTTAAAAGAATTCAGGATTTCAGTTGGGCTTCTAGGCTAAAATCATTCAGGAGGCCCTAAGGGACCCTCATGTAAAATTTGACACTTTTGTCAGCTCGGTAACGGTTGTTCTCGTTCCTCCTTCTAACGACAGCACTTGATGAGCTTGAACACAACAGGGCTATGGTTGTAAGTGCTCCAGACTCTTGCTTTAAGTTGCCAACAAAGCGCAGTTAATCTTTTCAGATGAACTTATATTGTACAGCTCATGTATTGTTAGCCTACTACTATTTTGTAACTGTATGTACTATGAATACCACTGTGGTTCAAAATCAGTTATACATTTCGTGAGTTATAATCTGTAACATGTTGAAAGCAGAATGTTGTGTGACCTTCTTTTTCAGGCACCTTGCTGAAGCTCCAGTTTAAAGCTGAAAAGGAAAAGTCAGGATGCTCCAGTAGGCCTTTGAAGACCTTAAAAGGGACAAGAACTGCAAGGACTGCAAAACCAGAAAGGCCTGCTTTCTATGGAATTGCCTGTATTGTAATGAGTAATGGCCTTTGTTTATTTACATTATTTTTGCATATTTATTGCAGATCCAAGACTAATGGATATCACCACCTCAACCGCCTCCACAACAATTAGTTCTGAGGGTGATGGTTTATCTTTTATTTTTTTATTTTTTTACAATTTTGTTGTCTATTGCCCAGTTTTTGTTGTTAAAAGAACCTGACAATTGGGTGGAAACATGGTTGTGTGCTGTTTAAAAAATAAATAAAACACTCTTGTGTAATGTTGTGTTGATCATTAATATTTTTAATATGGAAAAGGTTTTAAAATTACATCCAGTATTCCGTATAAGGGATACTAATAAAATAATCCTCTCTAGCCTTTGTAAATATTTCATGAATATCTTTTGATGTCTACATCAAATTTCACTGTACTATACAAGTTGTGGAGTATTCATAATCACTTATGAGTTTAACACTGGGAGGTAAACTACATTGAGCTAACCAGTATTTGTAGACCCTGGAGCGGTTGGACATTCCCATTTACGTGTAGGCAAGGTAACAAAAGATGAGAATTACCTGCAAAGGTTACATTATGAAACATAAAAACATTTTTGCGAAACATAAAAATTATATGCTTGTCCGTGTGCCATCTCTTTGGCACTGGACTTGCCCATTGACTCAGATGTGACATGATCAGGAAACAGGTTTAAAACAAAAACGGCAATGCTGCTTTGAGATCGTTGGGCTTTTATTTGGAAAGGTTATCACCATGCTGTCTTCCACATTTATGAAAGGTTGGCTATGAATGTTGTGTAGTGTCTTACGAAACAGTCATGAATGCTTTATGAGCAATTTATGACAGCTGCTATGAATGTGTTATGTACTCACTCGTCAAGTAAAGTGTTACCTATATTTTTGGATTGAGTGGTTAACTGCTGTTTGTTGAATAGAGTTTGCCAAAATGTTGAATGCATTTTGAGAACCTTTCAGTATGTTGTGGCAGTGCACCAAATATATGAGAGCAAATTTATATTGGTCCAGTTATTTTAGTTTTTATTTATTTGTATTTTATTTGTGATGTGTTTTCTAGAGACTGTTAGAAGACCACTAAATTGTTGATCTTTTCATTTGTCTTTATTATTTTATACGATTTATACATTTGAATATATATTGTAGATTATTTATTTTAGGAGGAATTCAGGAAGTTCAGTGGGGAAAAGTATTAAGAGACATTTCAAAGTTCAAGGAAAGTCATGGTTAACAGATGATTTTTAAGTTCAATAAATGCAACTTTCCAAAGTCAGTGAATAATCGTGTTAAAATAATTTCAGTATTGACCAAAATAATCATCATTATGATTTTTGTTTTCCTTAAATGAGCAGCACTAATTGTACTATAGTGTAACAGGGCCAATATCTTGTTGGCAAAAATAGGTCACCACTTGAAATGTTACATGATTATGAACATGCCAACTCTGCCTTGGGACTGGGAATTCTGAATAATGATAAACACAAATCCCCAAAACTGTAGCAACAATGTAGCAAAACATACATACATTCCTGAGCAGTATTAAAATGTAGCTTCAGGAACTTCCCAACAAGGAGAATACAGTGAAAACAGAAGCATAAGCCATGTAGCCAAGCCACTACAGATTTGTGCACTGATGAAGTTGTGGTTCTTTCTTGATCAGTTTATATGGAAATAATAACGAACATCCTCTTGGATTTCTCACTGTAGCAATGGCAAAGGGGACCCAGGTCAACAGGGTTTTGGTGTGAGTCTTCTGAAAGCTCTGCTTGACAATATGCCTTACTTGCCTGCAGCAGCAACAGGTGGTAAGTAACTGAACAACATACAGCACCTTTCCCTTGTTTCTCTCCATTATTTATTTTCTCTCACTGACTGTCCTGTCTGGTTTTAGGCTCTGTGTTCTGGTATTTTGTATTGCTGAACTATGTGAAGGAAGAGGATCTTGCAGGCTGCAGTACTGCCTGTGCCTCCCTCCTCACCGCTATCTCTCGCCAGCTGCAGGACCGACTCACCCCGCTGGAGGCATTGCTTCAGACCAGGTACTTATTCAGTTATTCAAAACATGAGTTGGGTTAGACCTCTGCAGGCTGCACAAATGCCATTTTATTCTGATACTTACATTTAGTAGATGCAAATGGTTTCAACTACTGCTGAAGTAACACTAATTTATACTGTTTGGTATTCTCTGTTAGTAGAGTCCTTACTTTTTTGGTGTTTCTGCCTAAATTTTTCTCTCCAATCTTTTGTCCACTTCTTTGCAGATATGGCTTGTACAGCTCTCCATTTGACCCAGTGCTCTTTGACCTGGAAATCAGTGGTTCCTCCTGTAAAAATGCTTTCAGCAGCAGCATTGGAGTCCAGTCAGATGAGATTGACCTCTCTGACATTCTCTCAGGTATTAACTAGGCACTGATTCATGCATACATACATGTTACATATTATTTTTACTTTTTAACTTACTCTCTGTGGACTGAAGATTTTGGTCATTTAACTCTATGGGACCCTTCATAAAAACTGTTGAACCTGATATGGATATAAACACCCTTCATCTAACCACAAAGTCAGCACATTTACAATGATAAATGATTTAGTTTGGTAGCAAACATCTCGTCTTGTTTCATCTTCTTCCACTTATGCGGGTCCAGGTCGCGGGGGCAGCGGTCTCAGCAGGGAAGCCCAGACTGTTCTCTCCCTGGCTGCTTCCGCTAGCTCGTGTGGGGGAACAGACAGGGAGCAAACATATTATGATAATTTAAGCAAGATTTTAAATTCCAGCTATTAAAAGCTATACAGTGTAACTGAAATGGAAGAATGCTGATGAGCTTTTAAAGGAGCCTCCTGAAGAATGAAGATGTTTTTGCAGGGAATGGAAAAGTGAGCAGCTGTGCAGCAGCAGAGGGCAGCTTCACAGCATTGACAGGACTCCTGGAGGTGGAGCCTTTGCACTTTACTTGTATCTCCACTAGTGATGGCACACGGGTGGAACGAGATGACGCCAGCATGTTCACTGGTAAACATTACTTTTCTTTCATTTTGCTTGTCTTTGGCTTACAGACTTAATATTGTCTGAACTTCTGTTCTTTTATCTCAGTGAGTACTTTTGGCGTTACACCTGCTATGGGTGGTCTGGCAACAGGAACGGTTGGTGAGGCTTCTACGGCTCTGAGCTCTGCAGCCCAGGTGGCTCTCCAGTCGTTGTCCCACGCCATGGTGTCTGCAGAGCAGCAGCTGCAAGTCTTGCAGGAGAAACAACAACAGCTGCTGAAGCTGCAGCAACAGGTGAAAGTCCAAGTCACAAACAGAAACGCACACACTTACACTGTTGATTTCATTTTGGTGTGGTGGACAAAACCTTTATTCTGCCATTTAATCATCAGCACCCACAATTCCTGGCTACCGAAATATTCTTCTGACTTGATTTCACAGATAAATAATTGTGATTGGATGGTGAGGCCCACATTGTGGTTCTATAGTTTTACTTGTTTTCTTCAGTGTTTTTTTTTTTTTTTTTATTTACCAACACTAATCAACCAATCCAAAATATGAGAACTGAATGAAAGTATTGTTTGAGTAAATGTACACAATCCCAATTCTAAAAAAATGTAGTGCTGTGTGAAAGTACATTTTATACAGCATTGTTGTATTTTTGTGCATCATAATGCTCCACAGATTTTCATGGTGGACAGTAGTGAGGCCAGTCTCACACACACACACACACACATGCTCTTTCACTGTGAAACCATACTGTTGTAGACATGTACATGTCTAGTGTAGACATCTATATGTAGATATGTGACTTCATCATCTTGGTGGATTAAGTAGGGACATCTCTATGAAAAAGACTTCATCTCGGCAGCAGCATATGTAGCTCCAAAACCTGTATGTACCTTTCAGCATTAATGGTGACTTTTACAGATGTGCAAGTTGCCTGTGCCATAGGCAGGCCATGATTTAAAAAAAAAACCATTTTGTAACGTGACTCATCAGACTACCGCTCACTTTGCCACTTTGTGTCAGTCCATCACAGATGAGCTTCGATTCAGAGAAAGCGTCAGCGTTTCTAGATGTTGTTGATATACACTGAGCAACCAGAACATTAAAACCACGTACAGTTGAACTGAATAACCACTAATCACGTGACCTGTCGGGGGAAGGGACACAAAACCTCTGGGGGTATTTTGTGGTCCTCCTCGACATGTTGGATCCTTTGGGTCCTGTGCATTGAGTTTTTGGTTTCTTAAGGTTATTGTTCTTGCCAGATATGATGAGATTTGTATGATTTTCAAATACCATTGGCTTATATATACTTACAGAAAATATGATCCTATTATAATGCCAGTCAGTTGTTTTTATCTTGTGGTTTGTAATATCTCTTTGTGCTGAAAACAGAAGGCCAAGCTTGAGGCCAAACTCCATCAAACAACCTCTGCAGCTGCTGCTGCCTCTGGTGTGGGACCCATCCACAACTCTGTGCCTTCAAATCCCACCACTGCTCCAGGATTCTTTATTCACCCCTCTGACGTCATCCCACCGACACCTAAAACAACACCGCTGTTCATGACCCCTCCTCTCACGCCACCTAACGAGGCCGTGTCAGCAGCCTTTAGTGCTGAACTGGCCCACTTGTTCCCCGGCTCCATGATGGACCCTGGACCTGTGAACCTTGCAGCGCACAAAAACACACAGAAAGCGAAGCCGGTTAGTTACTTCATGCTTGCTAGCTTGTAAACCACAGTACTTTTTAGTACTTTTTAGTTACAAACTGGCATCAAAATGTTAAATGTATTCATGTTCTTCCTGATACCTATCAATATTTTGCCTATTTAAGACTGTGATTATTTTTATTTTATCACAAAGCTTTAGCCTTTTTCTATAAAGTTTAATAGCATCTACTGAACATTGGTACTTAATATCAGCTGATAAGTAAGAATAAAAGTATTTGGAAAGAAAAAATGATGGTATAATGTCTGTACATGACCATATACTAAAAGCCATCATGTAGCAGCAGCAAAGCTGTCAGTGACCAATGATTGTGCAGTGCGTAAGAATTACAAACACAGGCACAGCAGTGGTGGTTGGGTTAGCTCAGTGCTTCTCAATTATTTTCTGTTGCGCCCCCCCCTAGCAAGAAGAAAACAATTCGCGCCCCCCCCCCCCACTCTCCGCCGCGACTATAAATAATAGTAATAATAATATGTAATAATATTTAGTAATATGTAATAATATGATGCTAACAGTGCTCGCTGGTTTACTGAAGTAAAATTCACAAAGCGGGATGATTGTTGGCAATATTCGGCACGTTTTCGCTGAAATAACTCCAGCGGCTTATCAGCATGATTGGGATGTAATGTCTTCAAGTGACGCCTTAATTTATTTGGCTTCATGCTGTCCGCTGCCAGCATTTTTAGACACAGTAAACACACCGGTCTTTCGTCTCCCACTGTAGTCACTGTAGTGAAGCCAAGCGCTACATATGCTTCGTCATATTTCCTCGTCTTGTCTTTCGGGTGAGTTACTTTTGTCTCATTATCTTCGTCTCTCTCCGCCTTTCTTCTCATCCCTGTTAAAAATTTCTTCATGTTGTCTCTTAAGGGTTCGTTTACTGCACTTCATATCGCCTGCTCGGTGCAAAAAAGCCGCTACACCATAGAGCTAATACTCCCTGCGCACACTCTGACAATGAGAGCGCCACTGCCAACTACTGTAGTGGATGTGCAATTACACTTTATTCTAGTACGGCAAAAAAAGCATGTTCCCCAGGGTCACACTGGGGCGGCGCGGTGCGATGTCAGGGCGGCGCGCCCCACTATTTGAGAAGCACTGGGTTAGCTGAATACACTGCGTGCTGTTGACTGATATCAAAAGCCTGATAGTAAGAACGAAGAAAATGGACACTCTTTTAGTGAAATCTTAATTTGTGGGCTCAGCTCAGTTGAGCTGGGCTCAGCTGAGTAACATACACTATGTTGCCAAAAGCGTTCACTTACCTATCCAAATAATTGAGTTCAGATGTTCCAATCACATCTGTGGCCACAGATGTATAAAATCAAGCACCTTGGCATGCAGACTGCTTCTACAAACATTTGTGAAAGAATGGGCCGCTTTCAGGAGCTCAGTGAATTCCAGCGTGGTACTGTGATAGGATGCTACCTGTGCAACAAGTCCAGTTGTGAAATTTCCTCGCTGCTAAATATTTCACAGCCAGCTCTCAGTGGTATTATAACAAAGTGGAAGCGATTGGGAATGACATCAACTCAGCCACGAAGTGGTAGGCCATGTAAAATGACAGAGCGAGGTCAGTGGATGCTGAGGCGCATAGTGCACAGAGGTCGCCAACTTTCTGCAGAGTCAGTCGCTACAGACCTCCAAACTTCATGTGACCTTCAGATTAGCTCAAGAACAGTGTGTAGAGAGCTTCATGGAATGGGTTTCCATGGCTGAGCAGCTGCATCCAAGCCATACATCACCAAGTGCAATGCAAAGCGTCTGTTGCAGTGATATAAAGCAAACCACCACTGGACTCTAGAGCAGTGGAGACACGTTCTCTTGCCAGGAGAACGGTACTTGTCTGACTGCATTGTGCCAAGTGTGCAGTTTGGTGGAGGCAGGATTATGGTGTAGGGTTGTTTTTTTATGGTTTTTGGACAATTTCCCAACTTTCCCAATTAAGAATGGGATGTCACTTAAATTCATATATGTATAAAGGCAGATGAGCGAATACTTTTGGCAATATAGTGTAGTTTGAAAGAAACAAAGAAAGGACTACTTTAAGCAGAGTCAATGTAATGACTTCATACATCATTTCAAGCTAGTGGTGGAGGTATTTTTGATGTTCTTTCAAATTTTTAATTTGTGTAATAATGGTTTCTTTGTGCTACAGAGCCCCATTGGTAGTGGTCTGGCTTTGGCTATTTCCCAGGCATCTCACTTCCTGCAGCCTCCTCCACACCAGTCCATCATCATAGAGCGTATGCATTCTGGTATGTCATGTATATTCCATATTTATCACCTAACTGGTGCTTAAAAATGTTTGAAATGTTTGAAACAGGTTTGACTAAAGACAGGTCAAGACAGTGCACTGTAATTGTATTTTTAAGTCATATAAAATTTATACCTTCATGAATCTAGAGGGTGACAACTTCATTTAGTACAAATTTCATTTCATTTCATTTCCAAAGTTAACTGTTCTTGCATACTTCCCTTGTAGGAGCTCGTCGCTTTGTCACTCTTGACTTTGGGCGTCCTGTCCTGCTGACTGATGCTCTTATACCGACCTGTGGCGACCTGGCCTCTTTGTCCATAGACATCTGGACACTAGGGGAGGAAGTAGATGGCCGCAGGCTGGTAGTGGCTACAGACATAAGCACCCACTCCCTCATTCTGCATGACCTACTGCCGCCGCCTGTCTGCAGGTTCATGAAGGTCTGTACTTTGTCTGTTACTTTGAATTGTTACCGGATGACTAGCCTGATATGGCATACCACTGTGATGTATTCTCATGTGTTTCCTACAACTCTCAGATCACTGTGATTGGGCGCTATGGTAGCACCAATGCTCGTGCAAAGATCCCACTGGGCTTCTACTATGGCTACACCTACATCCTCCCATGGGAAAGCGAGCTTAAGTTGATGCACAATCCTCTCCGAGGAGAGAGTGAGACAGCTCGACAGCCAGATACGGATCAGCACTTGACCACGATGGTGGCGCTGCAGGAGGACATCCAGTGCAGGTACAACTTTAATTAAATCAGCAGCACTTTAATTTTTCAACTGCATCCCAAGTTGCTTGGTTTTAACTTGGATGCTATGTGTTCAAATTTTTGTTAGAAAAGATTATTTATTCCTCCAGAAGCTCCATCTCTGCCAGTGGCTGTCTGTTCCAGAGTTTCACTGGTCTCAGCAGCTGAGCAGTGGCTCTGCCCCTCCACTACACTCGGTCTTCCCCACATTACACTCTGTAAATCCTCTTGACATGCACAAATTCTCCTCTATAGCTGAATAATTCTGAGCTATAGTTGAATAATTTCAAATTGCTTTTTGCTTGGTCTGAACACAAGGGAATTGTTTTCACTGGACATAATAACTGGAGAGATTTAAATACAAATAGGTACATATATATTGAGACAAGTACAAGTTTTTTTTGTTTTTTTTTTTTGAATTTGGCGACTGTACACCACCACATTAAATATGAAATGGAACCACTCAGGACGTGAGTGAAGACTTTCAGTTTTAATTCAAGGGGTTTGACAAGAGTGTGGCGTTAACCATTTCAGAATTGTAGCCATTTTAATACACCCACCCCCCATTTTTTGTGGCTCACAAATGATGGAAAACAGTAACATAATTACAAATTAAAGAATTGTTTTTAATACCTGAATGAAAATTCTTTGCAGGCAATGACTGCCTGAATTCTGGACCCCGTGGACATATCCAAATGTTTCCTCCTGCGAGATAATTTGCCAAGCCTCGATTGCAGCTGCCTTCAGCTTTTGCTTGATTGCCTCTCTTTCTGCCTTCAGCCTTGTCTTCAGTTAGTGAAAAGTGTCCTTTATTGTGTTGAGATCAGATGTCTGACTTGGCCAGTGAAGAATATCCCATTTCTTTACCTTGAGAAAGTATCGGGTTGCCTTTGCTGTATGTTTTGGGTCGTTATCCATCTGCCATACGAAGCAGCGCCCTATCAGCTTTCATCATTTGGGAGAATCTGAGCACATCTAGTCTAGCCCTAAACATTCCACACACACAATTCATACTGCTACTTTTATCAGCAGTCAGGTAATCAATAAATACCAGTGACCTTGTTCCATTGGCAGCCATACATGCCCATGCCATAACACTGCTTCCACCACATTTGACAGATGATGTGGTGTTCTTCGGATCATGAGCTGTTCCTTTGCTTCTCTGTACTTCTCTCTACCCATCATTTTGTTACAAGTCTAATCCGGCCTTTCTGTCGCCAGTGGTTTGCACCTTGTTGCGAAGCTTTTGTATTTACTGTACATTCATGAAGCCGTCTCTTGACTGTAGGCATTGACAATGACATGCCTACTTCCTAAAGAGTGTTCTTCACTTGGTTAGATGTTGTTAAAGGGTTTTACTTTACCATTTCTGTGGTCATCCACTTCAGTTGTCTTCTGTAGTCTTCTGGACCTTTTGGTGTTGCTGAGCTTGTGTCTGTAGTTTTGGCTGCTCCCAATAGTTTTGCTCTCTCTCTGCTGGGTGTATTTATTGTTTTGTATTTTTTTAGCCTAATTATGACTTTCACTTGCATAGACACCTCTTTGGACCTCATGTTGAGTGTTTCAGTGAACAGCTACCAAATGCAAATATAACACCCAGAACCAACTCCAGACCTTTAACTGCTTGATTTGCCATGGACTAATGAGGGAACAGGCCACACCTGTTCATGAAACTGCTTGTCAGCCATTTATCCCATCATTTATGAGCCAAAAATGTGGGTGGGTGTATAAAATGGCTGTAATTCCTAAATGGTTAATGCCACACTTTTGTCAAACCCCTTGAATTAAAGCTGAAAGTCTTTGCTTCGCTTACATCTTGAGTGTTTCATTTCAAATTCAAGGTCCGATACCAAGAAAACCTGTGCTGCTCTCAGTATATACAGTCATAGTCAAAATTATTAGCCCCCTTTTAAAATAAACAAAACCCTTAACTTTTCAATGGATATGACTGTAGCCAAAAGTGTTTAGAATTCATTTGCTTCCCAAAGAACAAAGACAACATTGTGCTTGATCAAAATATTTTACTGATGTACTGAATTGAAACAGGAAATCACAAGAATGACAAGGGCAATTATTAGCTCTCTGACAATTTATAGTCAGTAATGTACAAGTACAGTCAGACAGCGTCTCATGGTAGTTCCTATCTAGGTTTGCACATGTCCCTTGAGGGATCTTCCAGGTTCCCTGTACTTTAAGTAGCAAAACAGTCCCACAGCTGAATGTGGGACCATGTTTAGCTGTGGGTACTGTGTTTTTAGGGTTGAAGGCCTCTCTCTTCCTTCGCCAAACAAAAGTGACATCCATGTGCCCAAACAGCTCAAGTTTAGTCCGATCAGACCAAAAAACAGACTTCCAAAAGTCATCCCCATGCTTCAGATGTTCACCATCAAACTTTAGTCTGTCTTTGATGTGCTGCTGTATGAGTATTGGAGTTCTTCTTGGAGGATATCCTTGAAGCATACCATGATGAAGACCTGGTGTTTCTTTTGACATCTCTAATTATTTTTTTTTATTAGTTATTAGTTTTTGAGATCTTGCATTTTTTTACTATGCCCAGGTAAGACAGAATTTATCTCTTTGTGCTTTGCAATAATGCAACATATGAAATGGCAGCATAGCCTTCCCCTTTAAGGTGAGCGTCCACTAGTTTCTGAGTGGCAGACAGATTTCTCTACATTTTGGCATGATGAAGTGAATTCTTAGTTCAGTAACAAGTTCAATGCTGATTGATTGCTCAGGTGTGTTTTGAAAGCTGACTGTGCAGGTGTGGTTTAAAAGCTGATTCATTAGCCATGTGTCATTTGAAAACAAAAAAAACACATGGGGGCCACCTTTTTTTTTTTGGTCACTTAGATTTTTTCGATGTTTTATTTTTTACATTCAAACACAAAAAAAGGATACATATTCTCATTATGGATTCCGTTGTAGAATTATAGAGTTAGAACATATATGGTAAAAAGGTAACAATAAACAGAATAACAGACATGGTTACTGCTGATATCTATTATCCAAAATAAAGTACAGACATTTGGATCAGTCAATCCTTATGTATCGTTTACTGTGTCGTACTGCATCCATTTCTCCCACTTAATCATGAAGGCATTTTCTCTCAATCTAAGGTGATAAGTCATTCTCTCCATAATGTAAACTTCTCTAAAGATCTCTAGCCACTGATTTGTAGTGGGAGGTTCGGCCTTGCAACAGTTTCTTGTAATTACTTTTTTACACGCGACTAATACAATTTTGGTTAAATATCTATCTTTTTCTGGAACATAGTTTTTCAAGCTTCCGAGATACATAGCTTTACATTACCTTGGTATTACATAGCCCAAAATGTCTTTCATTATATTATGCACACTTTCCCAGAATGAGTTAAGTTTTTTGCCACTCCCAGAAGATGTGTGTGTGTTTTGCTTCTCTCTCTCTCCACATAACCGTCAACATGTATGATGAGAACTGGTGTAATGAAGTAAAGGGTCGAGTTTTTCTATCCAAATTCCCTCCATGTTCTTGAATTTGACCACCTCAATTTTTACCGTATTTGGTATGAAGCAAACCTGAAGATTCTTACACTCCAGAAAATACCAAATATGATTTACCGTATAAAATTTTATGAATGATGCAGACATTGAGCCAAATTTTAGGGGACTGTTCCGTAGTTCCTTGGGGGCTAATAATTTTGACCTTAACAGATTTTCTAGTAAATGAACAGCAATTACTACATAACAAATAGTCTTGGCATGGAAAAATGAGACATTACATCACATTACTTTCTTTCTACCCTGTCGGTGGGACTCACCCCCAAAGCATTGGTTCTTACTGAAGATGAAGTGTATAGGTTAGTTTAAAAGGGCTCAGTAATTTCCTAAAGCATCTATTTATTATTAAGGTATTGCAAATGTTTGTCAGATAGGAGAATATAGTGCACTTTTCAGGGACTCAGTATCATCAGTATTTTTAAGGTGTACTGTTTCTCATTTGGTGCTCTCCTGTTCTTGTTTACCAGGTACAATCTAGCTTGCCATCGCTTGGAGACCCTTCTGCAGAACATTGACCTTCCACCTCTCAACAGCGCTAACAATGCCCAGTACTTTTTAAGAAAACCGGACAAGGTGGTGGAGGAGGACCAGCGTGTTTTCTCAGCCTACCAGGACTGCATTCAGCTGCAGCTGCAACTCAACTTGGCTCACCACGCTGTCCAACGGCTGCGTGTGTCATTGGGCGCCAGCCGCAAATTGCTACCCACAACAGAGGCTCCAGATTCCCGGGAGTTGGTCCACAACTCCTCCACTGAACAACTGAGGACCATCATCCGCTACCTCCTTGACACACTGCTCAGCCTCCTGCACTCCAACAATGGTGAGCAGGGACCCGGATGTTGCTGAGTGTGTCAGTCCATAAAGTATTGTATTTTTGAGATGACAGGGTGAAAAATGATTTGTTTTTTTCCTCTGATTCATTCATTCATATGTTTCTCATATTTTCAGGACACTCGGTGCCCTCTGTGCTCCAAAGCACTTTCCATGCCCAGGCCTGCGAGGAACTCTTCAAACATCTTTGTATTAGTGGGACACCGAAGATCCGTCTCCATGCTGGTTTGCTGTTGGTGCAGCTCTGTGGGGGCGAGCGCTGGTGGGGCCAGTTCCTTTCCAATGTACTACAGGAGCTCTACAACTCAGAACAACTGCTCATTTTCCCTCAGGACAGGTAAGGCTATCACGTTCCATACATTTACCAGGGGTTTTGGTTTATATTTTTTTAATTTGACATTAAATTTAACAAAGAGTGGCTAGGTGATTGAATAAATGTCCGAAAAGGACTGTTATTTTTTATGAGAGCTCCTTAATAAATTTACTATATGGTTGACAAGATAAGATATAATTTACTTTATTGACATCTTTGTTGAAATCAGGCATTCTTTCGGCTGAACAGGTGTTGTTAAAATTGTCTGTACTTGGTCTCACTTCTTGTTTAAAGAGAATTAAACTTAAGTGACTTTCTAAAAGAAAAGCAAACGGTTGTTTTTTTTTTTAATTGTGCAAATGCATAAAGGTTTTAATGCACTGCAGTGCCGCGTTTCAGTATTTGGTACAGATTGATTTATTTACCGGTCTATTTTGGAGATAGATCAGCACAGATTCTGTAACCCAGGACAACTCTTTTCACAGAACAATGTTCTTGCTCATCTAAATTTCTGTAATTGCAGTGTTTTTCATCTTGTTTGATCCCAGGGTGTTTATGCTCCTGTCCTGCATTGGCCAAAGGTCCTTGAGTAATAGTGGAGTGTTGGAGGGGCTCCTGAACCTCCTGGACAGCCTGCTGTCTCCACTGCAGCAGCCACAAGCTGCTGTTCAGTGCAGGACTGAGGGTAAATGGATACTCACTCTGGCAGTTTTGCGAATGCACAGCAAAGCTTTCTACACGTCTGATATATGGGATGCCTGAAGTTTGTTGTGGAGCAGAAATTGTACATTGACTTGTATGTCTTTTTGAATGTGCACATGTACAGTATTCATTTGGCAGATTCGGCTAAACCATTTGTGTGTGTGTGTGTTTTCAAGGAGTTTTGGATATCCCCATGATCAGCTGGGTAGTGATGTTAGTTTCCAGACTGTTGGACTATGTAGCCAGTATAGAAGATGAGGCCTCAGGAGGGAAGAAGCACCTTGGAGGGAAAGAGCGGGAGAGAAGCTTCACAGGTATGTGAACTGCATAGCTGTCCTTCAGTTTTTCTTTCAGTAGTAAAATTCAATAAAACGAAAAAAAAAATGTTTCATCAGAACTTAATTAATGTCATTTACAAATCTGCATTTTATATCTTATGCTCAGATCTTATTCCAGTTGAAGGTGCATGTTCTGAATGTTAAATTACTTATAATACTTATAATAAATAATGCAATGAACAGATTGATTGCACGCTTGATCAGCTTTTGATCTCTGAATGATCAATTTTTTTTTTATACAAGACTGTAGATTTTAATTGTTCTATATTACACATTTCAACTGATCATAATATTTTTAATTTCTTTTACGTGTCTACTTCATATAGTTCACATTTCTTTAAGTGCTTCTGTCCAATCTGCCCCTACAAGTGTTTCGTTGGTCTGTCGTTCAGGTATTCAGTGGAGCTTCATCAATAATAGCCTTCAGTCTCAGAACTACAACAGGTCAGCTAAAGGTAGCAGCAGCCTGGATCGGCTCTACTCGCGCAAAATCCGCAAGCAGCTCGTCCACCACAAGCAGGTAATTGTCTTTCACTCAAATATCAACACACCTTTAAACTAAGACTCACAAATATCGTCTTTAAACTGCACAGATGCTACATATATGAATATAGCCTTAACATTGATTATTTTGTTAGAATGGCTCCTGACATATTAGGCAGCAAGTGAACATTTTGGTACTTGAAGTTGATGTGTTGGAAGTGGAAAAAATGGGCAAGTGTAAGGATTTGAGCGACTTTCACAAGGGCCACATTGTGATGGCTAAATCACTGCGGATCTCCAAAACTATAGCTTTTGTGGGATGTTCCTGGTCTGCAGGGGTCATGATGCTTTGGGCAATGTTCTGCTGGGAGACCTTGGGACCTGCCATTCATGTTGATTTTACTTTGACACATACCACTTACTTAAACATATTGGGGGGGTTAAGGGCACATCAGCCGGCTAATGAGGGGGGGCATTTTTCGCATTAATCACTCCACCACACCTGAATTTTTCCCCCGTGGGGGAATTGAACCGATGATCCTCCGATCACAAGCCGCTTCTCCAACCTCTAGGCCACGGCTGTTCTGGCGGCAAAAGGGGAACCTACTCAGCATAAGGCAGAGATCGGGATACAAGTCCTCTATTAGAGACCTTAAAATGTTTTTCTCATCTCTGATTCTTTTGCCACATCGAATGGTTGTTTAGAGCAAATGCTTTTTATTGCAGCAGTTAAATCTATTGAAAGCAAAACAGAAGGCTTTGGTGGAGCAGATCGAGAAGGAGAAGATCCAGAGCAACAAAGGCTCCTCCTACAAACTACTTGTTGAACAGGCCAAGCTCAAGCAAGCCACATCCAAGGTGAGAGTTTTGTCATTCACTACTGTATATACATTATTCTGCACCACATTCTGAATTCAGGCATGACATCTTAAAGAGTAACTAAACCCCAAAATCATGACTTAGTCGGCTGCCTCCAAAATGTCATGTGCCTCCAGCTCAGCCACTCATAGAATTCAGTTGTAATAGCTGGGTTTCAACCTATAGAGGGCAGTCGATATGCATATTTATAGCACAAAGTGGAAAATACTTTCCACTAAAATGTCAAGATTTGGACCTGAATCGATCAGCAACACTACTAAATACCTATTTAAATTGGTTTTCAGCAGAAAAAAGTGGTTTAGATGTCTATTTTTTCTTTAAAGAAGGGCCACTGTATGTTTTGTGATTTTCACACAATTTAGAACAACTGTCACAATCAACAGAGATATAGCCTATGTAACACTCATATTACCCTTTTCAATACATTTGAAGGTAATAAAAAGCTAGTACAGTGCTTGACATTGATTGTACCCACAGTTGATTCAAGCTTGGTTTCTTCTAGGGTACAGCAACACCATTTGAACAAACAGCATTCTGCGTGCTGCAGTGGTCTACACTGTAATGCTTGAGCCGGTAGTAATATTATTGTTGATTAGCGTTAGAACCACTAACGTTACGTTAGTGGTTCGTTAGAACCACTTCTCTTATTAACGATGGATCAGCTCTCTCTTTATGGTGTCAGACATGTCAGGTGATGTTGGTGATGAATCTGCAGAGAATTATTGGTCACCTCTGCAGTTTTTGCAGCCCGTAACCATTGTGGTTTAATCTTGGTGTTCCCAGCAACTGCAGACAGCTGTTCTTAACAACTGTACACTACTCAGAAGCAAACAGCAGACAGAATACGCTAGATAATACTTGGAATATGAATTGAGTGGTGCATGAAGTGAAAGAAGGGCTAGTTTGGAAAGGAAATATGTATATCTCCTCTGATGCAGTATATTATTGTCTCTTAATTCCATCCCACCCTCTTCCAGCATTTTAAAGACCTGATCCGTCTGCGGCGCACTGCCGAATGGCCTCGCTCCACGTTGGACACTGAATCCACAACGGTCAAAGAAGCCCCAGAAGTTGAACCTCTCCCCTTTACACTGTCCCATGAACGCTGCATCTCTGTGGTGCAGAAGCTGGCCCTCTTTCTCCTCTCCATGGACTTCACCTGCCACGCTGACCTGCTGCTCTTTGTCTGCAAGGTATCTGATTGTGGTACTTCTGGACTTAAATTCTGTAATCTCTTGAAACCCTTAACTACATAAATACCTTTTTCAAACCCTGTCAGGTCCTTGCTAGAATAGCCAATGCCACAAGACCCACGATCCACCTGTGTGAGGTGGTGTCTGAGCAGCAGTTGGAGCGCCTCCTTCTCCTTCTTGTTGGAACTGACTTCAACCGGGGGGACATCTCATGGGGAGGAGCATGGGCACAGTATTCCCTCACATGTATGCTACAGGACATCCTGGCAGGTGTGTTTAATTTGTTTGTGGTTTAGTGCAACGTCTGTTTTGAATTGATAAACTGTGCGGTTGTATGGACTGAAATGACTGGTGTTTGATCATTTCCAAAAAATATTCAGTGGCACAAATTGTTTCTATTTTTAGAGCCGCATGTTCTACTTCAACTTCTATTATTCATCTTTCTTTATCTTAGACAAAAGTGTGATGAAGAAAATCACATTGGTTTATTCTCTGCATGATTTGTAGATGATATTCCAGCTGCTGTTAGATGTAAACCTCAATTGTGTGTAGGATTTATGTTTGGGTTAAGGTGACCAATGAAATTTCAATGTAAGCAAATTGTTTTTGTGAGACTTCATGTTGTGATGTACTTTTTTTGCTAATTTTTACTGATGTTGCTATGGTTTTCATACTCCATGCTAGCGTTGTGGCTGTTAAGGATAGCAATGTCTGCCTTAGAGAGGTGAAATTTAGATAAATTCAATACAGACTTTTAAGGCCCATTGAAGATACACTCTTATGATTTTGGTGACCTCCTGACTTTTCCTCTGGTGCCACCATAAGGCTCTTGAGGCTTTTGAGTTTTTATTGAAGTATCTTATTTCATACTGCACAGATTGTCGTGAAATGATGTACACACAATTCTGGTCCCCTAAGAATGTATTTTAATAACTTTGGTCATGCCATGACTTTTCATCAGGTTCCATTATCAGGTCAAAAATATAATTTGTCCAGTAATTTGGTTTATAGAGTGTCCAAGGTTATTTTATCTATCATTCTACAACACAATGTTGTATTACAAAAAACTAACGGTAGTCTCTAAAAATTATGCAATGTTGTATGATTTGATAAATCAAAAAACTTTTTTTCTTTTTTTTGTTGTTGAGTATAGAATACGACATGAGAAACAAATCTTGTAGTCGGGTGGTCTTGGTTGAACATCCAGTGGGTGGTCCAGAGGTTATGGCCAAATACTTGCAAAATGATTGACTTCTGAGTTTGATTATCCTTTCCTGTGCTAGCTACGGTGGTGAACATGTTAAACATACCTGCAATCTAGTACCATTGTTATTGTCAGCTTGTTGGCACCTCACTCAAAGCATTGTTGTGTGGTCTCACATATGCTAGTATGGCTATAGATGCAAGTTTATTATTGTAAAAAATTGTTCCCACTTTATTATTGAAATGTTCCAAATGCAAATACTAATATTTTGTACAACATTAGCCTGGACTGGCTGACTGCTATATATACCTGAATTAGTTTATTTAATTTGTTCACTAAAAGTATCTTAAGTTCATGTAATTGAGTGTAAACTTTGCTGTTCCCCCTCAGGTGAACTGCTGTCTTCGAGCTCTTTAGATGTCATGGATGAGGTGGTGGTGGGTGAAGAGGCAGGGACATCTTCCTCCTCAGCAGGGGCTGATTCAGATGACTCCTTGCCCCAGCCTACCTCCATCCCCCTGGTTGAAAGCATTGATGACGCCCTGGTGCCAGATATCATCGCAGGTACTACCGGGACCTCCTCAGTATTTCAAAGTGCGTGGGTAGCCCTGTCACTTCTCCACACTTCCAGCAAACCACACTATTGTTGATGTGAACTTATACTTTTTATCATCACAGTTTGTCTATGAGTATTTGTTTGCTTTACTGTATTTCCACATTATGGCTTAATATAATTTTTTTGATAGTTTTGCCTTTTGGAGTAGGAGTTCAAAGTACTGTTAAGAATGTAAATAAGGTTCTTTGAATTCTGAATGACCACCAGAGATGGTATGCGATTCCCTGATATGCGTCACACACAAGCACAGGAAGTTGAGACTTAATACCAACAAAATCAGCAGAATCTTCTTGTCAAGACGAGGATCAATGAACTTTGCCCGTTATCTAGGATTCATAGAACCTTGATTATGCTCAAACTTTTATTCTGTTTCACTCTTCCTAACTGCTAAACAGTATATAATACCTGGATGAGTCATAAAACAAGGTCACGAGAGTGTGTACTCAATATGTCTCAGGAACAGACAAGTTTGCTATTAGCTCAGGATGAGGTAAGGACATGTTAACTTAAGTTGCAAGCAGAGATGCAGGAAGAAGCCCTATTAGCTACAGCACAGTTGTCATTCAGTGGATCGCCCTTCAAGGCAGCCCAAAGCCCTGCTTGAATGACATTTCACAGGGGAGAGCTGGAGGCCTGAGAGTCTTTATGCTTGTGATAAATTATTGCCAATGTAGTTTGAGAGTGATTGTTAAGACAAGGCACAACCCTTCCTGTGCTCTCCACAACAAACAAATAGCTCAGGCTTGTGGTATCCAGAGTAGGGTAAGAGTAGTTCAGTTACAGTTGCTCCACTCTGCAGCTCTACCTTTGATCCAGATCACTGCGGGGTGCAATGAAAAGTTAGTAGCCAAGGAGTGGAAAAACAGAGTCTTGACATCCTGTGTGCAGTGTATATCCAGCAGGCAGTCAGGAAGAATGAAATAGAACAGGTAGCTTTCAAGCCATTTTGGGCAATTTGTCATGTGAAGCAGTAATGTCATGATGGCTTTTATATTGTTTTGGTGTAAAGTTAATATTTCATGGGAGAATATATTTTTTCAATTTTGGCACCAAATTTACTGTTTTTCACATATGGAAACACTTAATTTGGTTGTTAGTTTTTTTTTTGACTCTGCCTCCAGCATCATCGGTATTGAAGCTAACGACTTTGAAATTTAATTAAAATTGCCCAGTGATGTGAAAAGAGAAAATTTCTTTTGCTTGTATGTTTTCCTAGTGTGCTTGCTTGGCAATATTAAAGCTGTTTTCATTATCCAAAGGTGCTCCACCTCTGTCATCTTTGGAAAAAGATAAAGACATAGACTTTGACTTGCTACAAGACCTGATGGATGTTGATATTGATCCTTTAGATATTGATTTGGAAAAAGATCCTCTTGCTGCCAAAGTGTTTAAGGTAGGTTGTTTACAATGTATTCTTCATTCTGTTTTTTTTCTTTTCTCATCTCCATATTAGAACAACTGAGAAGGGGAAGATTGTCATGTATTTACAGGAAAATGTTGTAACATTTGTAGAATAGAGTAAATGATTTTATCAGAAAAATATGAACAATTACTCTATAAACTATAAACTCAAAATTCAAGAAAAAAAGAGCAATTTGTAGTTGTTGAATATAAAGTTGAATTTTTATGAAAATGTTTTAATATTATGAATTAAAATAAGAATTTCACAAGAAGAAAATTGTAATATTTTGAAAATACTGAACCCAACTAGTAGTCCTAATATTCTATTGTAAAAACATCAACCTGAACTGGCACGCTGCCGTACTGGCCTGAATTGTTTTTTTATTTGTTATTTGTTGTTAACAATAATGGTTTCAGGATTTTTTTAAATCTATAATTCATTATTAAATCATTAAATCAGTATTTAGAATGTCTCAATTATTCACAGATAGTTGATCATTTCTTTTCAGAAAATTTGTGCTTTTGAACTGTTGTTGTAGATTAAGTAAAGGCTTAAATAGTTACTAAACTAGATATTTTAACATAATAGTTAAAATCTTATCTCTCTCTTATGGAATAGCTTCCTTCCCTCAGTTTCTTTATGCTTAATCCATCAATCAATCAATCAGCTTGTGACCTCCCAGTGCAGCAGTTGCTTATGCAACAGTGGGATGGCTAGTTATGGACAGATTGAAATATTGACCATTTACCCTCACTTGTTCTGCACATGAGGAAGGCCAAAATGTAGCAAACAGTACTTATGTCCAAGCCAGACTTGTCTGTGATCTTTTGTGCTAATAGGAGTGGCTGTACAATATCGACTGGTGTAAACACAAACAATAGTAGATAGATTGTTTTACTGTTACTGTCTGTTGTCAGAATTATGAAACGCTGATCTTTCTTGATGTCTTTAAATGTTATTTCATGATTTAAGATCTTGCTTTCATCCAACATTCAGTTGTGAACTATTGTTAGCAACAGAGACAGCATAAAAGTGAAAAGTGAGAAATGATCATTGTCCTCACATTACTATCTTATCCTGCGGGGTGCCAGTTTGTTTGTTAAATAAATAATAAGGATGAATTACAGAAAATAAATGGATGCAGACACAGTAAAGGTATTTTTCTGCATCCTTCAACCTATTTTGAATTCATGTATAATTGGAATTGAAGTGTAGTCAAACAGTAGTAGCAGTTTTTACTTTAAGAAATATGATCAGAAGTTGGAGATTTGAAAGTGGAGTGACTATAATCCTATTTGCACTCATGTTTGTCATCCCCTCCTTCTCTTGTCCATTCCCAGCCCATAAGCAGCACCTGGTATGACTACTGGGGTGCTGACTATGGCACTTACGGGTACAACCCATACATTGGAGGGGTTGGCATCCCTGTGTCCAAACCTCCAGTTGCTGTGGAAAAGCCTGGGTCACAGGGTCTGTCAGTCTCTGTGTCACAGGGTGAGTAGGGGCTGGATATTGGGAGTGGTATTGATCCTTAGAAATAAACTTTTTTCCATCTAACATTTGACATTTTGACTCTGTGTTTCACAGCACTGGATGCCCGGCTGGAAGTGGGCCTGGAGCAGCAGGCTGAATTGATGTTAAAAATGATGGCAACTCTACAGGCCGATTCCATTTTGCAGGCCCTCACTTCAAGCTCATCAACAGGTAACCAAACATAACCAAAAAAAAAAGCAGGTCATCTAAACTGCTCATCAGCAATTGGCCTTAGTGCTTAACAGTCTGTAGACAAAATATATTCTTCAATGCCTCAGTGCCTGTTGGAGTTTGTATTGGTTTGTTTGTACATCATGCTACAACACTTGTTGGGTGGCTTCCAGTGAGCCAGGCCTCCAATGGGACAGATGACTCCCTGCTGAGGGCTCTCCATGGAGGAGGCTCTCCTTCAGGCAGCAGCTTAATGGTCCAGCCCTTGTCCATCCCCATGTTGAGTGCTTGCTTCAATAAGCTCTTCTCCATGCTCCAGGTCCATCATGTACAGGTCAGCACAGTCTTGCATCAGCATTGAACATGCAACTCTGTTGAAACTTGAAAATGTACCAGTGGAAATGCTACTGATATAAAGGTTGTAATTCTTAAGTCTTATGACCTGCATATCAACAACACCACATCTTGCTGTGCTGTCCTGAGTGGACTGTCTGCATACATTTGCTGGATGAAATTCCTCTTCTTCAATTACACGTTTTTCAGATTTTCATTAAATATCTTTATCATACAAAATCACCTTTTGAGGTCACACCGAGGCAGTCGATTAATGTTAGGTGCTCTCAAAGTGTGGTTCTCTAATTTCATACTTGATTTTTGAGACTAAACAACAAAGTCAATGAGAAACCTTTACTTCTCTCACAGCTGGAGTCCCTGCTGCAGCTGTGGTTAACACTTAGTCTCAACACATCTTCTGGTGGCAGTGAAGAGAGTGGCTCAGATGTCTTTTTGTTCAATGCCAGCCGAGTGCCCACCATCCCACTCAACCAAGGTCAGGATTCCAGACTGTGTCTGTTACTTTGCGATACATTGGCTAGTGTATTAAATCATATTTAGTAAGTCATGTATTTTGTGTGTCTGTATGTGTAACCAGCATCCATCAGCAGTTTCCTAACAGTGCTGGCGTGGTACCCCAACACCTCCTTGAGAACTTGGTGTCTGGTGCTGCACTCTCTCACCCTGATGACTAACATGCCAGCGTGCGGTCAGTCCACTCCACTTTTACTGGTTTTGTTCTGTGTCATCAACATCTGTGAGTAGTCTTAGATAGTCTCGGTCTTCGCAGCCAAGAGAATTTCTGTGGGAGTCTGTTTCATTAAAGAGCTTGGTCGTTATGACCACAGTGACTGTTTGATCAGACAGAGGACTGTCTGAAATAAAATGCAGAAGGTACATAGGACAATACAGTCATTTTGACCTATAGGACAACACTAATGAATATGTCAGACAAGTTTTAAGTCATTTCAAGTTGATTGAAGTTTCAAGTTTCATTGTGTATTGTAATAATTGGAAACCTGCAGCTGAGTGGAAGAAAAGAATTTAAACTGCAAATGTACAGCTTTCCTTAAATAATAAGCAGTCTACAACACAACTAAATATGTAAGGTGAAACACGAGATCTTAATACTTTAGCAATGCCTCTATACCAGATATTTTATTATACTATATTATACCAGTCTTTTTGGACTTTACACAATTATTAGGCAAGTTGTATTTTTGAGGAATAATTTTATTATTGAACAACTACAATGCTCTTGGTTAATCCAAAATGCAGAATTGTTATGCAACTAATGAACTACGAAAAATCTTACTTGTTAATTTTCATTTGTTAAAGTGAGAATAATAAACAAACAACTCAAAATTTTAAACATTAAAATAAACATTTTTGACACTTCCAAAAAAAAAAATTAGTGACCAAGACATCCACGCTTCTTTTCAATAGCAGTCATAAGCCTTCCATTTATGGAGTCTGTCAGTTTCTTGATCTGTTGACTATCAACTTTTTGTGCAGCAGCAACCACAGCCAGTGTTCCCAGACACTGTTCAGAGAGGTGTACTGTTTTCCTTCACCGTAAATCTCCCATTTAAGAAGGGCCCACAAGTTCTCAATAGGGTTTAGGTCAGGTGAGGAAGGGGGCCATGTCATTCGTCACTGGCAAACCACTGCATAAAAAAATCATGGTCTTCTTAAAAGATACAGACTTTTTCCTGTGCTGCTGCTTGAAGAAAGTGTCTTTTAAAAACTGGCAGTGGGTTTGAGAGTTGATTTTCTGTCTTCAACCCAAAAAGGTCCACTTAGCTCATCTGCTCATCTTTAATAATACCAGCCCATACCAGTACCTCCACCTTGCTGCCGTCTGAGTCGAAGTGGAGCTCTGTGCCCTGCTTTGCCTAATAACTATTCATACTTTGATATAGGGTGTTGATCTCCTTAGGCCACACCCTCCCTCATTACTCAAATACACATCACCTGATATGCTTAAATCCATTAAGCATTCAAGTTTATACAGCTTAGAGTTGGAAAATATGCATAAAAATGATGATATGGTCAAAATACTCGTCTGATAATTGTGCACACAGTGTCTGTTTTTGACGTCATAATACTATGCTTGATTATTAACAGTTGTCTTATGTTTCATGATTTTTTGCTTGAACTTCCAGCATCCAGCAATGGCATGAGCTCTCAGGAAAGCACAGCGCAACAGATGGTGTCTGATCCCACCCTGGTTCATGTTCTTGTGCGCTTCCTGTCTGGCAGCAGCACTAATGGGACAAGCCAGCACAGCTCTCAGGTGGGACCCACTGCCACCCAGGCCATGCATGAGTTTTTGAGCCGCTTGCAGGTCCACCTGTCCTCCAGTTGCCCGCAGATGTTCAGCGAGTTCCTGCTCAAACTCATTCACATTTTATCTACTGAGAGGTATGTGGGGAAATTTAGTAATGTTTGCATGTTACAGTATGATCAGTAAACAAGAATCAAAATAAGAAATTTTAGTAGGAGTGATCTTCAGAAACTAATCGTTCATCCTAACCATTTAGGGGTCCGTTCCAGTCAGGCCAGGGTCCTCTTGATGCCCAAGTGAAGCTGCTAGAGTTTACTCTGGAGCAAAACTTTGAGGTAGTATCAGTGGCCACCATCTCAGCTGTCATCGAGTCCATCACATTCTTGGTTCATCACTACATCACCTGCTCGGACAAATTGGTTTCCCGCAGTGGCTCAGACAGCTCTGTGGGAGCTCGGGCTTGTTTTGGCGGCCTGTTTGCCAACATAATCCGGCCAGGGGACGCAAAAGCTGTATGTGGAGAGACAACACGTGACCAGCTGATGTTTGACCTCATAAAACTGGTAAACGTGCTGGTGCAGCTGCCTCTGTCAGGGGACAGAGAGTACAGTGGACGGGTGCCGCCGGCTGGCAGTGGAGCAGTTGATAGCAGCGTGTCAGACGAAGAGAAAGTCTGTGGCAGCAAAGAAAGCATGGCTGGTGGATCCAGTCAGGGTCCTTCCGCAGGTGTGGCCAACCTGGTGCTAGCCAATCAGCAAATTATGAGCCAGATCTTGTCTGCACTGGGCCAGTGCAACAGCAGTGCCATGGCCATGATCATAGGTAAGATGAATCCACAGAAAAATTTTAAGCTCAGTGTCTTTCAGCTAAGTGGTTCAGTGTTACCTTTCACAACTTTGTTGTTTTGGTTCATTCTCACTACTTTGATCAGCATTGTTTTCAGCAGCAGCAGCAGGCAGCTGTTTTCAGTGAAAAAGCTCTGATCCACTGTACAGTACCTGCTCAGCACCAAAGTTAGAGACTTGTTGGTCAAAGAGCAAGGTAGTTTTCTCAGGAGTTGGCAGAGACCAAAAGGTAAAAATGAGAGTAGAGTAAATATTGTAACACTGACCAGGTGGAGACAACTCTAAATAAATGCTAGATGTTTATGGCAGAGTGGAGCCAAAAGGGTAGAGCTACCCTTTAACAACAAGAAATGCAAAACTGGTGGTTTGAATAGTCATGAAGCCTAGTTATATTATTTAATTAATTTGATTTAATATTTTATTTTTAAATTTTCTGAATGAGAAAATGAATTTAGTCACTGTGTATGGCTACAAGTGACATTTATGGTATAGCTAGTGTTGTACCCATATAACCATGTTGGTTTTGTGTGTGGAGTAGAGCAATTCTTCTCAGCTTTCTCAAGAACCTCGCATCTAAACTAGTTCACATGCGACACTGTACTTCTTTGCTTGCTCAACAATACACCTTCCAAGTATGAAGTGGATCAAATTAACCTAGAAAAAAGAAAATGAAACATCATAAGGATAAATCTCTACTACTGCTTGCTGACACTTCGCTGTTCCTCAGGAGCCAGTGGTCTCCACCTGACCAAACATGAAAATTTCCATGGTGGTCTAGATGCCATCTCAGTGGGGGATGGCCTCTTTACCATCCTCACCACCCTCAGCAAAAGGGCCACCACAGTCCAGGTCATGTTACAGCCCATCCTCACTTACATGGCCTGTGGTTACATGGGGAGACAGGTGAGCATCAGACTGTGGTGTGGCTTTGACATTAAAATAGGTTTTGAACAAATACAGTACAATGTCAAAACTTAAGTTTAACTTTAAGTACTTTTTTAATGTTTGCAGGGGTCTCTTTCCACCTGTCAGCTGTCGGAGCCTCTTCTGTGGTTCATCTTGCGAGTGTTGGACACTAGTGAGGCTCTCAAGGCCTTTCATGACATGGGTGGGTATATATCTAACACTTAACTTTGTTTCCTTACTCAACGTAGCTGACCATAATCTTCAAAGTAAGACCGTGCCTTTTAGACTGTGTGCCAACAAAGAGCACTTGTCGCCGATGTGTTGTCGTGTCAACGCATTGGTGACAGCCACAGAGGCATTATCTTTCGCATTGTCCATCTATCTGTTCTGTTATCCTTAACATGTTATCTCAAAAAAAGTAAATTTCTTCAAAAGTTGCACAAAGGTTTTCTATTTTTCTTACTTGAGAATGATTTACTAGATTCACTGTGACCCCAAGTCCTCATCTTTCTTTTGCACTCTGGCACTTTTCTCTTGTTGTTGTCCTGAACTCAAATGTTAATCAGGATGCACTAACCACTCAAGCACTGATATTAATGATATTAATTTACATAGAGGCCAAGACAGTCTCTTGTGTTCCAAACCTTGGTATGGCAAGCTGTAATACCCAGCAGATAAAAAAAAACAAAAAACAAAGGCCAAAACTGAAAAACAAATGTAGGTCAACCCTTGCATTATTCATTTCTTGGTCTTCTCTTGGGAACAAACATGGCAGAGGGGGAAGAAGAAGCAGATATTTCCCTCAGTGCACTTGGAACCAAAACATTGACAAGAACACAAGAAAACAGCAGATCTTCAAACCACACTGACCAGAATAGAGATGTCAGTCACTACATTGTTGGGAGAAGTGCAGGGGATGGAGACAAGAGTGCCAACAAGAATGCATTAGAGAAACATGCAATTGTTTGAGGCTTGTAGTAGCAATTTTCTCTTGAAGAAATCACAGAGTAAACTCTTGTCTTTCTGTAAGTTTCATTTGTATGCTTGCAAATGGACCCACAGCTCTCTCCAGCACTGAACGAAGGCATGCAATTGTTTTTATATAGTTTCTGTTACTTGTCGTGGTGACATGTCATCCTTCCCGTGTGAGCCAGGCTGGCATCTCAAGACGTATTAGGGTGGTTTGGGTTCCTCCTTGTCGGTCCTGCCCTTAGATATGACGAGAGGCTCCTACAATCTTCCCATTTGGACCATTTGATGATATGCAAGCCGACTAAAGGTTTTTGTGGAGGTGGATGAACACTGTGGTATCTGGCTTCCTCCACCTGCAGTGTTAGTGACACAGATTACGCAACTATGCTTCATTCAGTGCAACTAATTCTGTGGCTTGTGCAGAGAAATTTGAGGGGAGTGGTCCCACCTTCATAGTGTCATGTTGTGTTGTTATAGCATAGCCCACTTGGTTTTTACCAGTTGCTTCTTCTTCTCAGATTTCTTAAGAACCTCGCAACTAGTTCACATGCGACACTGTACTTCTTCGCTTGCTCAACAATACATCTTCCAAGTATGAAGTGGATCAAATTAACCTAGAACAAAAAAAAAAACAAACATCATAAAGATAAATCTCTACTACTGCTTGCTGGGAAGACAGGTGAGCATCAGACTGTGGTGTTTTGGCTTTGACATTAAAATACGTTTTGAACAAATTTAGTACAATGCCAAAACTTCAGTTTCCCATTTGGACCATACCACACTTTGCCCATAAAGGAACAACCTCCTTTCTTCCAAACAAGTCTATCTTCAGCAGTGCCTTTGCTCTGCAGTTCCTGCAAATCAGCTGTAGGTGTTAGTAGTGAGTCAGCTATGAAAAGACACAGAACAGTGTCTTTGTTTTGTTTTTGGTTTTTTTGCAGCTGCCTTTGCCTCTGCATTTGATCTGACATTTCCCCGTGAAACAGTCAGGATTATCAGTGTGTGCTTCACATTTGCAGAAAGCAACCTGTGTGGGTGGGGGGACAGCATCAAGAAGTGCAGCCAGTTGAGATGTTTCCTGTAGATGTCCTGTAAAAGTTTCTGTTGGCCCACGGGTGCTGCACCCCATGCATATTTATGGTCAGTGTTGATGTTGACAGTTACTTAGGGTTAGGGTTTGGCCAATTTGTATGCTTCAATCAGTGCAGCTAATTCTGTGGCTTGTGCAGAGTAATTTGAGGGGAGAGGTCCTGTCTTGTGTAATTACTTGATCCTTTTGTTTGCTTCTTTGTATTGCAACCCTGGCACAACAATTTCCTGCGGGATCAATAAAGTTGTTATCTTATCTTATCTTAATAGTGTCATGTTGTGTTGTTATAGCATAGCCCACTTGGTTTTTACCAGTTGCTGGGTCTCTTGACACTGACCTGTGCACAAGCAGTTTTAGGTCAGCGTTCTGCAAAGTTGTGTCCTGTGGATCTGGTATGGGGGTGTAATCAGTTCGAATCCCGGTCTGGGCCCTTCTATGTGGAGTTTGCATGTTCTCCCTGTGCCTGCGTGGGTTTTCTCCGGGTACTCCGGCTTCCTCCCACAATACCAAAAACATGCACATTAGGTTAATTGGCTACTCT
This sequence comes from Scatophagus argus, assembly GCF_020382885.2. NCBI lineage: Eukaryota > Metazoa > Chordata > Actinopteri > Scatophagidae > Scatophagus > Scatophagus argus. The sequence goes on from NC_058502.1 coordinate 23,616,455, forward strand.
AAATTGCCCCTAGGTGTGAGTGTGAGAGTGTGTGGTTGTTTGTCTTTGTGTATCGGCCCTGCGATTGACTGGCGACCAGTCCAGGGTGAACCCCGCCTCTTGCCCGTAGTCAGCTGGGATAGGCTCCAGCTCCCCCGCGACCCTGACGGATAAGCGGTATAGAAAATGGATGGATGGTATACATTTTACCCTCAAATGAGAGTGAACCACTTAACGTTAAAGTGACTGTATGGTTAAATAAAGTGACAGTATAAAGTGACAGTAAATATATGTTGAGAAAAATATAACGCCTAAGTACTGATGAGAATATAGATTTCTTCCAAAGTTCTAGAAACTAGAGAACGGTATGCAATCAAAACAGAAAATAAAAAAATCTAACACGAGAGGTTACCATGACAACGCCTAAACAAATGGATCAGGCTGTGCCCAGTTACAATCATTAGGGGCTTAAGCTAACTTCCTTACTGATATAGAGGAAAATGCTGGACCAGTTTTTCAACTGCTTTCTATCCTTAAATGCCATGAGATTATTTGGTAACACATCTGAGTACAATAGTGTAGATAGTCCGTATGTGAATAGATAAACCAAGAAAATGTTAAAAATGTCAATATAGCACTGGCAGGAAATTAATATTAAGAGGAAACTAAGAGCTTGCTCTTAATTTCAGTGAATTTAGCAATGTGGCTCAATAGGGCATCCTCAAAGTCTGAGATGGCTGTCTGCTTAGATTATTCATGTGTCATCTGTGGTGATTTTTGGACAGGCAGGCCTGTACATGCTTAAAAACCATTCTGCCAAATGAGGCACCTACATCTGTGTGGGTGTGCTTATTCTTTCCACCTCACTCAGCATGACTCAAAAGTAGCAGTGTCTTGTCTGCCACGTTGGCTTGAATGTTTTGGAGCAACTTCACTTCACCAGATTGCAGATTTCAGTTCAGATTTTCAGTTTATCTTTACTGTAACATGCCTTAAATGAAAATCAAAAAGAATTAAACCAAACATTCTTGTGTTTTACCAGGTGGTGTGCAGTTGATCTGTAACAACATGGTTACCAGCACTCGAGCCATTGTGAACACAGCACGCAGCATGGTGTCCACCATCATGAAGTTCTTAGACTCAGGGCCTGGAAAGGCAGCTGATGGCAACCTTAAAGCCAGAGTGATGACATCAGAGCCCGACAATGCAGAGGGACTCCATAACTTTGCTCCTTTAGGTACTTTCTGTGCCTTTATTCTCTGTTACATGCTACGTTTTTACAATATTTTTACAGTATTGAAACCTTGCATTAACTCTTTTCTAATTCTGAATGATCCATTTATCCCCTCATAGGCACCATCACATCCAGTAGTCCCACAGCGCAGCCTGCAGAGGTCCTCCTGCAAGCCACGCCGCCCCACCGCCGAGCCCGCTCGGCAGCCTGGTCCTACATCTTCCTTCCAGAGGAGGCCTGGTGTGACCTCACCATCCACCTGCCAGCTGCTGTGCTGCTGAAGGAGCTCCACATTCAGCCACACCTTGCATCTCTTGCAAGTGAGTAGCAACGTAAATTAAAAATAATATTGTTTGGAATTTTTTAGAAAGTGTCACTGTTTTTGGAAGAGAACTCAGTTGTCATTTCTTTGGGTTTTGCTATGTCTCCTTTTTCCTACTGAGCAGCCTGTCCATCCTCAGTCTCAGTGGAGATCAGCGCTGATGGGGTCAACATGTTGCCGCTCTCTACGCCAGTAATCACCAGCGGCCTGACATACATAAAAATCCAGTTACTGAAGGCGGAGGTTGCATCAGCTGTTTGCCTGAGGCTGCACCGGCCTCGTGATGCCAGCACCCTGGGTCTGTCTCAAATCAAACTTTTGGGGCTGACGGCTTTTGGTAATACCTCCTCTGCAACTGTCAACAACCCCTTCCTGCCTTCTGAGGACCAGGTTTCTAAAACCAGGTACTAAAAATTGATCCCAGACTGACAATCCAGTTGTATTTGATTTGGGTGGTTTTTTAATCTTCTCCTTCTCCCCGTGCAGCATCGGGTGGTTGCGTCTTCTCCACCATTGCCTAACCCATGTCAGTGACCTGGAAGCCATGATGGCCAGTGCTGCAGCACCCACCGCCAACCTGCTGCAGACCTGTGCTGCACTGCTCATGTCACCTTACTGTGGCATGCACTCACCCAACATTGAAGCAGTTCTAGTTAAGATCGGCTTGCAGTCCACTCGTGTAGGACTCAAACTCATTGATATTCTCCTGAGGAACTGTGCCGCTTCGGGCACCGATCCTGCCAGTAAGTCATACGCAACTGCATCACTGTGTTAATCATTTGCCGCAGATCTACAGGACCATAAAAACACAAAAGTGAAAAATTCTTTCCCTTAAGAGGACTGAAAGTTTGAATTTTAGTTTGAAACACTTATACAAGGGCGTATTTCAGATATTATTTGCTCCAACAGGTAGTAAAGATGTTTTGCACTGTGAAGTCTGACAAAAATGCTTGAATAAACCTTTGTAACACTGGTCTGTAATTATAATGTACTCTCCCATTTAATGTATGTTAAATAGGGATGCAGTTCTTCAGTTTATTAATTCTGTTTAATTGGCATTGTACAAGATAGACTTCAAGTCAGTGCACAGCAGGTCACTGAACATGGTTAAATGAGAATATAGTATAGTTTGGTAGTACCAAAAATACACAACAGAATGGTTTTTATCAGGAAACAAATTAGGACAATTTTCTAGTATATGGCTATGAAAATATTCAGACATTAATGACCCTTAAAATAAAATGTTTCTAAATATGTTCATACAAACCTGCTAACATACAATTGGTCATGACAGTAATTAATTATCAAGAAATGAAGTAAAGAAGCTTTAGTGAAAGCATCTTTAAGACCTGGCTAACCTGATTGGTTCTGCCAAATTTGAGCCCCAAGCCTGACTTGAGAACCAAAACTATATTTTTTTGCTTATGTGTTTGATTTCTTACTTTTTGCTTAGCAGGCTAAAGCAGCTTGTGTTGGACTTTTCATTCTGTGTCTGTCTACAACACATGCCATGCATTAACACATGTGACTGGCCCAGTCAGAAAGAGAAAGAGAAATATCTTGATAAATTACATTTAGTAGCTACAACTGACTAAACTTGAGCCTGAATTTTTGCCCCCCCCCTCCCAACAAACACACAAGCACTTGTACTGTGGCAAAGTCTCTTTCTAATATATCTAATGTAATTTTTAAATGTAATGTAATGTGATTTGGGTCAGTTAGCAGAATGTAGTTTGGAGGATCAAAAATAACCTGGAAAATAAAATAAACTTGTTAACCATCTGGCATGATAGCTATGCTTAGTTTAGTCTTTGTTTCTGTATTTGTAGACTTGAACAGTCCTCTGCTTTTTGGGCGACTAAATGGCCTCTCCTCAGACTCCACCATCGACATTCTGTACCAGATGGGCACCACGCAGGACTCTGGAACCAAAGATAGGTACGTCAACACTGTGTTTTTTTTTCTCCTTGAATCAGACTGTCATTAATCTTCCTTCAGTAGGAATAATAACTAATGAGAAACTGGCAAGGTGATTTTCCAGGCAGACGGTAAAAAGTGTCAAAAAGTTACTCTTCTTGTCATTTTTTACTGTTATATGTTACATATAACTTACACTGTGATGTACCTGACCATGAGAAACTGAGGAGATGATGCCATGTTTTCCAAACTATATGTTGAGTTCATTTATCAAAGTTTGTATTCTGAATTTTACCTTTTCAGAATCCAGGCTCTTCTCCAGTGGGTCCATGACTCTTCACGGGTGGCAGCCCACAAGATCAGTGTCCCTGTGGGATCCTCTGGTGCCGGTGCTGGTTCTTCCTCTGCTTCCTCAAGGGAGTATGGCCTCCTCATGCCTTCACCGTCTCACCTCCACTGTGTGGCAGCCATCCTGTGGCACAGCTATGAGCTGCCTGTTGACTACGACCTCCATGCACTGCTCAACAGAGAGCTCTTTGAGTCAGTCATAGTCCTTTCCCATATTTTTAAGACCATACATACTTGCATATGTTTAATTTAATATTTAACTGTTGCTAAGATGAACAATTTCATTCCCTGCTCCCTAGCAGGAAAATTAGAATAATATGTAATGATATTAATAATAAGCCTATGTCCAGGCTGAACTGAAATATTTAACTGCACAGTTGTGTGGTAACATTTGTGGTGTTTGGTTTTTTGGTTATGAAGGATTCATGTGAACATGGAACTTTCACAACTTTCACAACTTTTTTTAAACTGTCTGTACCATGGAGGTACAGACAGTTTAAAAAAAGTTGTGAATTTGAAATCAATTGTGTGCAGGGTCATAATTGATTTTAAATACTTTTTACTTGATCTATAAATGTACATTAATATTGCACAAATCAGGTCTTCTTCTTCTACTGACCATGAAGATAGGGTTAGTTATTTTGCAGCTTTTCAAGGATAGAGAGCATTATGTGATTTCATTTATTTTCCTTTCCTCCAGGCTGTTGTACAACTGGTCCATGTCATTGCCATGCAACATTGTGTTAAAGAAAGCAGTGGACAGCCTGCTGTGCTCCATGTGTCACATCAACCCCAGCTACTTCTCCCTGCTCATGTCTTGGATGGGAATCGTCTCAGTTCACAGCACCAGTCAATCTCAAGTCCAGCACCACCGCCTTGCAATGACTGACGATGGCAAAAAGCAGCACGACACCAACACAGCAGGACTTACTGACGACTCCAAGCATGCAAGACCCCCCATTAATCTGTCAGAGTCCCAATTAACCACACTGGCAGCTGCCTCCCAGTCTCCAGAAGCCATAGAACAGCTGCTGGACTCAGGATTACCCTCACTGCTGGTTCGCAGCCTGGTCCAATTCTGTATTGGCCTCCTAGCCAGTGCCGACCTGCCTCTGCCCGCTTCTCAGGCTGAGAGGCGACACCACCCTCACCACTACCACTTATCCTCCTCATCCTCACACAGTCGGCTGCCTTTGGCTGCGGACCTGGCCGCTCCAGTGCTGCGCTTCCTGACTGAAGTAGGCAACAGTCATGCCATGAAAGACTGGTTAGGAGGACCAGAGGTCAATCCACTGTGGACAGCATTGCTTTTTCTGCTGTGCCATTCCAGTGCCAGTGCTAGCGCTGGCGCAGGTTGCCAGCTCCTGGGCTCAGGATCTGCAACAGGTCCCCCTCAATCCCAGTTTCACCCTCCAGGGTCACGCTTCTCCCTGGCATCTTCTGGGCAGGCAGGAGGACTTACCACCCAGCAGAGGACAGCTTTGGAGAATGCCACTGTTGCCTTCTTTCTCCAGTGTATCTCCTGCCACCCAAACAACCAGCGGCTCATGGCACAGGTCAGCTCTTGCACGTCACTGTTTTGGGAGAATGGCAAAGACCAAAGCTTTCAGATAGACTGTGTCCACTTAAAATGATATCATTGGTCATGTTTTAAAAATGTATAATAAGATAATTTCTCAGGGACATATCAGTGTTAGTGGTATCAGGGACAAGCTCTTTCCATTTGGTTATATTCACTGATCTCAGTATTGATTTGAAGCTTGTATGTTCTGGCTGCAGGTCCTCTGTGAGCTCTTCCAGTCTGCACCCCAGCGTGGCAACATGCCAATCTCTGGTAACATCTCAGGCTTCATTCGAAGGCTTTTCCTACAGCTCATGCTGGAAGATGAGAAGGTCTCAGTCTTCCTACAGTCTCCCTGTCCGGTGGGTAACTTTGTCTGTTGTTGAATATCTGCTCTCTGTCCTTTAAATGTCCATTAAATTAATTCTGGCTCTGTGTAGCCTTTGAGCGCTGCTTGCGTCGAGGCGGACTCTTAGTCTTCATTTCTGTGACAAACCCTTTCTCTGCTTGATGCTCACATTAACACAATGTGTTTTTGACACAGGCTCTATGCAGGAACATTTACATTTCTCGTCAGAGAACTATAATATTTGCTTCAGTGCCATGCCAAAGCACCAATTCACATCTCATGACACTTTCCAATTTTTCCAATTCTTTATCAAAAGAGGAAAAGAGGAAGAGGAAAAGAGTCTACTCGTAAATGTAGAGAGGGTGTCCACCTCCTGGACCGAAACCGGAAGATGATTCCACAGTAGAGGAGCTTGATAACTAAAGGTTCTGGTTCCCAATCTACTTTTGAGGACTCTAGGAACCACAAGTAACCCTGCATCTTGGGAACGTAAAGCTCTGGTGGGATAATAGGGTGCTATCAACTCTTTAAAATATGATGGTGCCTGGCCATTTAGGGCTTTATATGTGAGGAGGAGAATTTTAAACTTTACAGGCAGGCAATGTAGAGAAGCCAGTACGGGAGAAATATGATCTCTGTTGCTGGTTCTGGATTAGCTGGAGAGTCTTTAGAGGCTTATTGGGGCAACCTGGTAAAAGGGATTTACAATAATCCAGCCTAGAAGTAATAAATGCATGGACTAATTTTTCTGCATCTTTCTGACTCAGAATGTGCCTATTTTTTGCAATATTGCAGAGGTGAAACAATACAGTCTTTGAAATATGTGTTAAAAAGAGCATGTTCTGATCAAAAATAACTCCTAGATTCCTTGCAGTGGAGCTTGAGGCCAAGGCTCGGCCATCTGGAGTTGCTATATCATTGGATAATTTGTTTCTAAAGAGTTTAGGGCCCAGAACAATAACTTTAGTTTTGTCCAAATTTAGAAGTAGAAAATTGCAAGTCATCCAGATTGTTCTGACTTTAAGACACAAGTACAGAAGTAAAATAAGTTTTAAACTTTAAATTCATTCCCAAAACATATATAACCCATCTTTTTTCAGAGATCATCAGATCATCTCAGTGAAGTAATAAACCATAGCAGATCATAGTATGTATGCCAAAATACGAGTCCTCCAACATGTTGTTAATGCAGCTTGTCATGGTGTGAGACTGGTTGGTGAAGTTTGGTTGGCCATTACAAGGTATTTTGGCTGTCAAGATCATGCAGACATGGGTTGTAAAATTTCAAATAAGTGACCTTTGTTTTCTGTGTGTAGTAGTGATATTATTCTATAGAGACAGGAAGACCACAGTTGGCCCCGTATGACCCCCAAAAATGCTTCCAAAAACAACTGACTCCACATCTGCTTTAAAAAGACCAATATCAGTTATACAGTGTAGCTTTTTTGTGACATTTTTAGAATGTTCAATATTTATGCATAAAAATGACTACAAACAGCAAATTTCCTGAAAATAGACAAAGAGAACCCAATCAAACAAATGAGACAGAAATATTAAGATAAGATAATCCTTTATTACTCCCATAATTGGGAAGTTACAAAGTTTTTCCCTCCAGGGATTAATAAAGGAATTCTGATTCTGATACAGCAGCAAACATGATATAGAGGGTGCAAAGCATGCAAGGATAAGGGAAGGATGAGCATTCAAAAAGAATAAATACACAGGAAATTATACTTCCATCCATCCATTCTCTATACCGCTTATCCGTCAGGGTCGTGGGGGAGCTGGAGCCTATCCCAGCTGACTACGGATGAGAGGCGGGGCTGGTCGCCAGTCAATCACAGGGCTGACACACAAAGACAAACGATCACACACTCTCACACTCACACCTAGGGGCAATTTAGAGTAGCCAATTAACCTAATGTGCATGTTTTTGGTATTGTGGGAGGAAGCTGGAGAACCCGGAGAAAACCCACACAGGCACAGGGAGAACATGCAAACTCCACATAGAAGGGCCCAGACCGGGATTCGAACCTGGAACCCTGTTGCTATGAGGCCACAGTGCTAACCACTGTTTGAAATAAAACAGGGCACTGAATGATACCTGAGTCATTTCAAAGTCATTGACTGGACACACTTCTGAACTGAAGGCCTTCAAATTAAATGCTAATTTCATATGGTCATATACTTTTTCAACTCACAGATATGTAATATTGGATCATTTTCCTGAATAAATAAATGCACAGGTATAATATTTCTGTCTCATATGTTTGACTATTCTCTTTGTCTACTTTCGGGACTTGTGTGAAAATCCACTGATGTTTTGAGGGATTTTTATGCAGAAACACAGACAATTCTGAAGAGGTCACAAACTTTTAAGTGGCACTGTATTTGTTCCTCAAATTTTCAATAGCAAAACCAAAGCTTTTTATGTATTTATACCACTCTAACACAAAACTGTTTTATCTTTTTTTCCCCATTTTAGTTGTATAAAGGACGCATCAATGCCACCAGCCACATGATCCAGCATCCCATGTATGGAGCAGGTCACAAGTACCGCACCCTGCATCTGCCCATCTCCACCACATTAGCTGAAGTTCTGGACCGGGTGTCTGGTATGTTTCAATACAGAAAACTTAAACCTTCCACAAGAATGAGCTGCCAAACAAAAAAAAAAACACAGAACAAGAGTTTCATTAGTACCCTGGGTTGTGGAGATATGAAAGCCTCACAGTCAGGGTTTCTATTATCCTATATTATAAGCTAAAAGCTAGCTTATGCGATGAACTAAATAACCGTTACAGTTGTATCCTTGAAACTTCCCTCTGATGAAGTGTACTTGTATTGAAAGTTGTAGCTTGCCTAACAGCTGTGAGGGTTAAACTGCAACAAGTGAGAGATATCAGACGTGACCAAACAAGCAAACAGTGTGCATTTTCTGAAACCAAGCAGGCCTAAGAATAATGATGTGTAAAGATGTGTCTGAGATACAGTCTGAAGTTTGAGAACTCTGAGATAGTTGATTGTGGATTCTCATTCCCAAGTCGCCAAATACCAGCGGTTTTGGTTGCTTGTATGATGATTTCCCAGATCAACCAGACTTGTGGTCTGAGTGGTGAACCTTGTGAATATGATTTAAATGATGATGATGATGTTGAATGAAACATGATGCTGTGATATTTTCGCACTGAACCACAGTGAGATGAACCTAAGGCTCTCCTTTGGCGTCTGGGTAAATCTGAATATCCCCAAATACAAGATGTTACATTTTTCTTTGACACTTACGTGTCTACAAGATGATCACATCATCTTGCCTAAATATATAAAGCCTAAGTAATTAACAAAATGTATTCCAGACATCAGCTCTGTGGTTTAGCCACATATCCTTATTGTATGAATACTCTCAGGCTGTCAAGATCAACAGTATACCACTGATACAATGAGCTGCAGTATTATTTTTAGCCATCCATGTGCGTGATGAATGGCTCATTTGCTCACTTTTTGGGACAATGACCATCTGATATAAGGCCTACACTGCTGCTGTTAAAGGTGTGTGTGTGTGACATATCATCTTCTGCCTGTCCCTCTTAAGAGATTTTCAGCTTTCCAACTTTTTTGTAAATTACATGCATAAATAAATAATGTTAAAAAAAAGTAATGATATAATTTCATGCTTTTTATTCAACCAACCAGACACGCCCAGCATTACAGCCAAGCTGATCAGTGAGCAGAAGGAGGACAAGGAGAAGAAGAATCATGAGGAGAAGGAGAAGATGAAAGCAGACAGCGGCTTCCAGGACAACTACAGTGTTGTTGTGGCCTCAGGTAAGATCTGTTCCATACACTTTCCTTGTTAAATGGCAACGCAGCCATCAATTTTCCACCACCTACATGTCAGTCATATTGGAAAAAGGAATTTTGTCAGAGGCACCAATAGGAAACACTAAAATCATACTGCTATCTGGAAATATGGTTTTCATTTTATCTTCAGAAAGCTATTCAGTTGTGATTTGTTTTTGTTGTCTGAAGGAGAGTTGACTTTGATGGTGGTTATTTTTGTCTTAGAAAGATCTGTCTGTGTCTGTATTAGGTACATATAAATTGGGACAGTTCTTTTTGGCATCTGGCCACTGCACACCACCACAGTGAATTTGAAATGAAACACTCAAGTTGTGAGTAGAGTTAAGACTGAATTCCATGGAGGTGTCTATGCAAGTGACAGAGGTCATCATAAGGCTGAAAAAACAAAATATACCCATCAGAGAGATGGCAAAAACAGTGGGAGTAGCCAAAACAACAGTTTGTAACACCAAAGGCCTGGAAGAACATGGAAGACAACTTAATTGGATGACCGCAGAATTCTGTCAACGGTGAAGAAAACCCTTTCACAACATCTAGCCAAGTCAAGCCAACACTCTTGAGGAGGCAGCTGTGTCGTTGTCACAGTGTAGAGTCAAGAGCCAGATTAGACTTTGCCCGAAAACACCTAAAAAAGCCTGTCCAGTTCTAGAATAAGATTCTTTGGACCACATGTATGGTGATGTATGGCTTGGATGCAGCTGCTCGGCCATGGAAACCCATTCCATGAAGCTCTCTACACACTGTTCTTGAGCTTATCTGAAGGCCACATGAAGTTTGGAGGTCTGTAGCAATTGACTCTGCAGAAAGTTGGTGACCTCTACGCACTATGTGCCTCAGCATCCACTGACCTCGCTCTGTCATTTTACGTGGCCTACCACTTCGTGGCTGAGTTGTTGTCATTCCCAGTCACCTCCACTTTGTTATAATACCACAGACAGTTGGCTGTGGAATATTTAGTAGTAGGGAAATTTTACAACTGGACTTGTGGCATCCTATCACAGTACCACGCTGGAATTCACTGAGCTCCTGAGAGCGGCCCATTCTTTCACAAATGTTTGTAGAAGCAGTCTACATGCCAAGGTGCTTGATTTTATACACCTGTGGCCATGAAAATGATTGGAATACCTGAATTAAATTATTTGGATAGGTGAGTGAATACATTTGTGTATATATATGTATATATATGTGTATATATATATATATGTGTGTGTGTGTGTGTGTGTGTGTGTGTGTGTATATGTATATGTATTCCACAACCCCTCCAGCACCCTTGCAAAACAGCAGATCTGCTCCAGTGCTCCACCGCGGTTACGAAAACCACATTGTTCCTCTTGGATCAGAGTTTTGACTAACGGGCGGACACCCCTTTCATGCACCTTGGCGTAGACTTTCCCAGGGAGGCTGAGGAGTGTTGTCCCTCTATAGTTGGAGCACCAAGGGCGACCACCACCCTTTCCTTGTCACTCCAAGGCCACTGTCCCCGATGACCATGCAGTGCTGCCGAGACGTGTCAGCCATGACAACCTCACAACATCCAGAGCCTTGAGTACTCTGGACGGATATCATCCACCCCTGGAGCACCGCTGCTGTGGAGTTGTTTAACTGCCACAGGGACTTCCACCCGAGTGATGGGAAAGCCTCCCTCCGCCACACTCTGTTTTGTCCAAGGAATGCATGTCGGTGGAATTAAGGAGATCCTCCACCGCCCAACAATATCCTCAATAACCTCGAGGTCTGCAGCTCTCCACTCCCACTGTAAACAATGTGAACTAAGTGCTGCTTCCCCTTCCTGAGTTGCCAGAGGGTTTTTTCGTGACTTTTTTTTTTTGGAGTTTTTTCATGACTGCCCCAACCGCACACCTGCCAGTAGCTGTCAGCTGCCTCAAGAGTCCCACAAGGCTGCCATGCTCTGTAGGACTCCTTCTTCAGCTTGACGGCACCTTTCACCCTCGATGTCCACCAGTGGGTTTGAGGATTGCCGCTGCGAGACTAGCACCACAGACCTTCTGACTGCAGCTGTGAACAGGCGCCTCTGCAATGGCAGTGTGGAACATGGCCCAACTGGACTCTATGTCCCCCACCACCCCTGGGATGCAGTTGAAGCACAGCCTTAGGTGGGAGTTGAAGACCATTCTAACCAGGTCTTCAGCCAGACGTGTGCCTTTGATACTTTTTGTTTCGCTGAGCTCACTACTGAATAAGGTCAATGAACTGACTGTGCTGGTGAAGAACGTTAAGACCTTCAGGGAGTGCAGTTTGTCAGGGCAGACAGAGACACAACAGCGGAGAGGAGAAGGACTCGCTATATTTGTGAACACAAGGTAGTGTAATCCTGGGCATGTGAACACCAAAATCTCCATCTGCTGCAGGGACATCAAACTTTTTGCTGAAGGTTTGCATCCCTATTACTTGCCCAAAGAGTTTGGACACAGCATTATTGTCATTGGTTGCATCCCGCCAACGTGGAGGTAGCGTATGACGTAGTCCACTCCGCTGTTGCTAAATTACAAACACAGCACCCTGAGGCGATTGTGTTAATCTCTGGGGACTTCAATCATGTGACTCTGGACACAATATTACCTGCTTTTTCCCAGTATGTGGACTGTAACAGCAGGGGACCTACTGTATGCAAACGTAAAGGACACATACAACGCCACCCTGCTGCCTGCACTGCGGAAAGCAGACCTCAACCTTATTCAGAACGGTAGTCCAGCACTACAAGACTATTAAAGTTTCTTTCTCCAAGCTCCTAAACTCCCAGGGACAGGACTGTCGCAGTCATTCACATGCACAAACATACACATACCATACACGCAAATACATACGCACACCCAAAGCTTGCACTACACGCACTTTAACAACCATATCCAATGTCTTATTGTATTGCACTGTCTTGTCGGCCTTGTGCTTAACTGTGTGTGTACTGTGGATATCTGTGCATTTATTTTTTATTTTCTAATTTTGTATATTTTTTGACTCATGTATTTCACACATTTCTGTTTTTATTTATTTATTTATTTTTTTTTGTATTTTTATTTTAGTTCACTCATATCGTCTGTGTAGCACCATTTAGCATCCTAGAAATTGCTCTATTTATTGCACATACAAAGCTGTAATTAGGCTCCTTGAATCCTTGAATCGTCCTTGAATCAATGGAAGCAGCTACAGAGTCAAGTATGGCACTCTAAAAATAGTGTATACTTGTGCAGTGTGGCATTTGGCTTGACATTAAAGCTTTTTTACATGGGCCTAGCCCGAGTATTCTTATGATCTATTGGTCTTAGTTTGGTATTACAATTAATATGCATTATATAATCCATTGAGTGCTGTGTTTGCTTTGCTTTTTTATGTAAGTCTGAAATTTGATCCAAATTAAATATTAACCTGTATTTCTGTCATTGAGAACAAGCATAACAGGCTTTTGATATTTTCATTTTGTCTGTCTCCTTATCAGGCTTGAAGTCCCAGTCCAAGCGAGCTCTTTCAACTCCTCCCAGACCTCCCTCAAGGAGGGGTCGCGTGATGAGTGACAAGCTGACTGCTTCATCTGGTGTGGACCCTTCAGCCAAAACCATCAGTGTGCCTGTCTTCCACCTCTACCACAAGCTGCTTCCAGGTACTACATGTACAACTGCAAGGTTGTAGATGTATTGGCCACTCAAGAACATCGAGCTGTTTGGGTCAAATCCAAAAACCAACCAAACCATAAAGTCCATGTATTATTGAAGTGAATTTTTGTGTTTGCTCTGTCGTCCCTCAAGGTCAACCCCTCCCACCTGAGATGACTCTGGCCCAGCTGCTGACACTCTTATATGACCGCAAGATGCCACAGGGCTACCAGTCCATCAACCTGACAGTTAAACTTGGCTCCAAGGTTATTTCTGACCCGAGCCTTTCCAAGACAGACTCTTTCAAGAGGCTACGCACTGAGAAAGGTACCAAAAATATACAGCTGTACAGAATTGGAGGAATTGTCATATGTTGAAATAATAGTCTTGTCAGCAAAAGTGTTATTTTTCTTTGACACAGGATGGTGTAAACCCTCACTATTTACCATTTTTCAAAAATGTATCTTGATATGTTCATGCTTACTCAATTCAACATAATATATGTCTGTGTTTTTTATGAACAGTTCCCATGTCCTTTCAAATATACGTACAGCTATAAATGTGCAGGAGGCTGACTCAGTTTCACTCCTCTTTGACATCAGGGAGAGCTTTGATCTCCTGTTTCATTGACAATTAGCAGGAGATTTATCGATAAAATAAGATAAGATAGACCTTTATTTGCCCCACGCTGGGGAAATTCACAATAAAGGTTATCAAATAGATTTATGGTTCAACTCTGCAGTGCAGTTAACTAGGGAAAAATATTGTTAATATGTTAATACAATACAATTAATATTGTTAATACAAGTGAACCAAGAGGAAGCATGTGCACTGATGGGTAGAGGTGAGCAGTCAGGCTGAAAATATCTCAGTTAATATAGTAGAAATATTTAATCAAAATTTGCAATCTGAATTGTGACCTTTGTTCAATTTTGAAATACCCTGTAGGCTGTAGTCATACTTTAAATAATCTATGAATTTCTACACTTGACCCATTAAAACACAATATTGCATGAGACAGTCCCTTTTTTGGCACCAACTCTCCATCCACATTGCTGCTAGCTATAGCTCACATTACATTTAATATGTCACCCTGGAAGAACCATGTAAGCTAATCTACAATTAGGTACATATATATTGGAACAAATATAATTTTTTGCCATTTGGCCTCTGTACACCACCACCACATTGAATATGAAATGAAACACTCAAGTTGTGAGCTGAGTTAACCATTTAGGAATTACAGCCATTTTTGTACACCCACCCCCAGTTTTGGTTGCTCATAAATGAGGGGCCACTCTAACATAACTGCAAATATGAGTATTGTTTTTAATACTTGGTTGGAAATCCTTTTCAGTCAATAACAGCCTGAAGTCTGGCCTGATTGTTGTTCTTTCTGCTTTCAGTCTTGGATTTCAATAAGTGAAAAGCTTGCTCTATTGGGTTGGGATCAGGTGATCGACTTGACCAGTGAAAATTATCGCATTTCGCATTTCAGTGCTGTATGTTTTGGGTCATTATCCATCTGCAATATGAACCTGCATCTTCTCAGTTTTCATCATTTGGCAGAATCTGGGTAGAGAGTATAGTGCTAAACACTTCATAATTCATATTGCTACTTTCATCAGCAGTCAGGTAATCAATAAACACTAGTGACCGGGTTCCACTGGCAGCCATACATGCCCATGACATAACACTGCCTCCACCATGTTTGACAAATGATTTGGTATGCTTCGGATCATGGACTGTTCTATTCCTTCTCCATACTTTTACAAGTTCATCTCATCTTGGTTTCATCAGTCCAAAGAATCTTATTCTAGAACTGGACAGGCTTTTAGGTGTTTTCTGGCAAAGTTTAATGTGATCTTTCTGTCAGTGAGCATTACCAGTGGTTTGGACCTTGTAGTGAAGCCTCTGTATTTACATTCATGAAGCCATCTCTTGAGACTTTGACAATGACACACCTACCTCCTCATGAGTGTTCTTGACTTGCCTAGATGTTGTGAAAGGGTTTTTCTTCACCAATGACAGAATTTTGCGGTCCTCCACTTCATTTGTCTTACGTGGTTTTCCAGACCTTTTGGTTTTCCTGAGCTTGCCAGCTAATTCTGTTGTTTTGGCCACTCCCAATGTTTTTGGTCTCTCTCTGATGGGTTTATTTTATTTATTTATTTGTTTTTTCTTTCTTCAGCCTAATGATGTCACTTGCATAGACACCTCTTTGGACCTCATGCTGAGTGTTCCAGTTTAAGAAGATTAAGAATCAGCTTTATTGACAGTATATATATTTTTACATACACACACTGAATTCGTCTTGTGCAGTGGGCAGCATCAAGTGCCCGGAGAGCATATTGGGGGGGGGGTTAAGTGCCTTGCTCAAGGGCACATCAGCTGGCTAATGGAGGGGGGGGGGGGCATTTTTCGCATTAATCACTCCACTACACCCACATTTTTCCTGCCCGTCCGGTGGGGGAATCGAACCGGTGACCCTCCGATCACAAGCCGCTTCTCCAACCTCTAGGCCACGGCTGAAGAAAAAAAAATAAAATAAAATAAACCCATCAGAGAGAGAGCAAATAGACCAATTAGCTGGCAAGCTCAGTGACTAGCTACCAAATGCAAATGTACTCCAGACCTTTATCTGCTTGATTTTCCATGGACTAATGAGGGAACACAGGCCACACCTCGCCATGAAACTGCTTGTCAACCATTTTTCCCATCATTTATAAGCCACCAAAATGGGGGTGGGTGTATGTATCTATAATTCCTAAATGGTTAATGCCAGTCTTTTGTCAAATCCCCTGCATGAAAGCTCAGAGTCTTCATTTTGCTTACAACTTCAGTGTTTCATTTTAAATTCACTGTGGTGGTGTACAGAGGCCAAATGCCAAGTCACCTACACTTTGTCCAATATATATGTACCTAAATATAATTGGCTGGACCGCTGTTGGCATACTTATACGGCACATATCTGCTTGTCAGTGAGTGTTTGTGTAAAATCAAACTTAAAGACAGGTTTAAAAATATTTAATTTCAAAGCTATATGAAAGATTAGAAGTCTGAAAAAGTACTTGGTCCAGATATGCTATGTAACTAATCTGATGCAGATTGCTCAAAATTTGTTGAAAGAGTAGGGAAAAACAGCTTTGTCTGAACCCCCATTCAAGCTTTCAAAAATTACAGGCCGCCTCCTTGAGTTTATTGTCCTAGTCCTCACCATTACTGTCCATTACCTGCATAGCAGTGAACAGCATTCAGACACAATTAGAGACTAGCTGGTCAATAAAGTAGAGCATTTAGTGACTAAAGAGACAAATATTTTTCTAAGAAGTTGGTAGAGACCAGAAACAACAACAGCAACAACAAGCTTTCAGCTGGTGGCCAAAAACATGACTTAAAGTTCATGCTAATGTCACTTTAGGATGTGTACAAAGGGAACTGCTTTTCATATTAAGTTTTTTGTCGGTGCTATATTCATAGCTTGTTTCTTTTGCCCCCAAGTGGCCTAAAGATCAGTTGGTGGAGGTTTAAGAGCGAAAGTTTCATCTTTCTTTGTAAATTGCCTTTTGAATTTGAGTTTTTAACTATATTAAGTCTTCATTTGGGTTGGGTATTGTTACTGCTTATCAGTGTGATACTGTTATCAGTACTCTTCATTATCCTGTATGGAATATTAATTCTTTCCAATAAGACTGATAATAAAATTAACACGTTTGTTGAAGAACATTTAGTCAGGAGAGGTTGCTGCTGGGATCAAACTGCAGACTCCAGCATATGTGAGTATATGATAGGTGAAAAAGGTCCCCTGTGTCTCCAGAGAAAGGCAGGGACTTATGATCTCTGTCAGTAGAAACTACAAGGCAAATAAAAGCAATCTGCGAAGTCAGAAAGAAGTGAGTTTACCCCAAATGTTGATCCTGCTCCTCATCTCAGGTTGAGTTTACATTAACAAGGGATGATATTGTCAAGATTTTAAAGGTTCTACTACTACTTTTACTGGTACCTCTCATCTGTCCAGTACCTCAACAATATTCTTATTGGTTCTTTTTGATTATTTTTTGGGGAAAAAATGAACAGAATTAACATTGCTATATTTTCCTGTAAACCTTGTTTATGGCTCCAACGGAAAGATCGCTCTTCTGGATTGGGTATAGCATAAATGCATCATAGACAAATGTCTTAATTAGAAACAGAGTTGGTGAGATAAAGTGTGCCAGATAACTTTTTATTTAACTTTTTAAACAGCAGTAAATATGAATTTTTTTGACTTCTCTAGTACTGAAAGCAGAAACTGTAACGTCAGAGCTTGTCAATACTTTCCTCTTTAACAATTTAGTTCTGAGGCACATTAAATACTGGATTTTGGTACCCCTCCAGTATATTCAAGTATAACACACTTGAATCTCCAATCAATCTACAACTGAGTTGCATCATGGGAAAAGTAGGCACCAATTTTAATAAGATGCAAATGAATGGAATAAAAATAATACATCTCTGGTTCTCGTCAGGTCAAGAGTTATTTGCCATATGTACAACAGTGATAAATGTGGTATTGGGGTGCTTTGTGAAAAATGAGTGACAACCGGATTCTCTGTCAAAGTGTTCATGGCCTCTGTGTTCTGTGTTCATGGCCTCTATGGCTTGTGGCAAGAAGCTCCCTCTCAGTGGCTTTTGTCCAGGCCATGAATGTATGGAGCTTCTTCCCAGGGGGCAGCCACTTGAACAGTTTATAGTTTGGAATGATGAATGTCCTCAATGATATGCTGTGCCCTGGACCCGCACCACCTGGTGTACATGTCCTACAGGTTGGAGAGTGTGGTACTGGTCGTACGCTCAGCACATTGTATGATTTTGTGTAGTGCATTCCTTTCCTGTGAGCTGCAGTTGTTGTTATCAGGGGGTGAGGTTGCCAGTGAGCACGGACTGGAGGGTAGCAGTGTAAAAGGTCTTTTGCAGTGCTGCAGAAATTTTGAATGTCTTCAGCTGCCTCAGATGGTATGGGCACTGCCTGACTTTTTTCACTATAGTGGATATGTGGTTGTACCATGTCAAATCTTAAGTGATATGTAACTCCCCACTCAAACGGTGAATGCTGAGACCTCTGCTTCACTTTCCTGAGGTCAACCACGACCTCTTTGATTTTGGAGATGTTCAGGTCCGGGTTGTTGTCTCTGCACCATGAGTGTTGTAGCAGCTTGGGCTGTACAGTTGTGTGTCAAGGGAGTAGAGCGGGAGGCTCAGTCTTTGGGGGGCACCAGTGTTGAGGGTGATGGTTTTGGAAAGATGTTGCCTGATCTTCATCACCTGTGGTCTGCCAGACAGGAAGAACAGTATCCAGGAGCATAGTGAGAAGCACGTCCCTAAGCTTGGCAACCAGTCTGGGGGGTACTATGGTGTTAAGTCCAAATTTTAGTGGATAAACAGCATTGGTGCATAGTTCCCTTTGCCCTTGTCCTGTTGGGAGAGGGTGATGTGTCAGATGTGTGTGATGGCATTATCAGTACTCAGACTTGGGTGATAGGCAAATTGGAGAGCATCTGTGGAGCTGGGCAGTGATGAACAGAGCACTCGAAGCACTTCATCCGTACTGATGTTAGTGCCGAGCTCTACTTATGTCACGCTCCTTGAGCTGGTGGTCTTCCTCCACCAGAAGACACATTACAGTTGCACAGGCACTAACTGCAGTGCTAGTGGTGCTAACAGTGTTGTTGTTCATGTTACTGATCTCAAAGCGAGCATAGAAGGAGTTCGCTTGTGCTTGTGATTCACCACTTCCCCTGCTCCATCTAAGGGGAAGCACTGTCCTCTAAACCTATAATCTGTTAAACATCTACAGACTCATAAGTTGTTACAACTAATATAGTCTTTGTATATAAATCACTGAACATTTGTATAGCCAAGGCTGAGGGTGTACTTCAAATTATTACCAAATTATTCAGAGAATATGTAGATATCTTTGTGAATTGTGACATATCATCTATTAATAATTTTGGCCTACAGACAAAGTGAAACAGTTGAATTCTATCCAAATACTGTTTCCAAAACTATAAACTATAAACTACCAAATATAAAATCAAGCTTTAGTTAAACCAGAACCCACAAAGAATCCACTGAAACAAAAAAAAAAAAGTATTTATCCCATAAGAGACATAATCTTCACAACTTCAAGTCTGTCCTTATGATTCTCAAATTCAGACTAAATACAAACCAAATTAAGCTAAACTGTAAAAGACAAATGCTGAATTCTCATTTCGATGCCAGGATTCTTCTCACAGTACTCTTCAGGTTTCAAACAAATACTGCGCTAACAGTGTTTCAGATGCCAGTCCTCTCTTTGCTCTTCTTGCAGTAGATCACTGTGATGTCCTGAACAACTGTCCTGAGGATGAGCCAATGACAGCCAGTGAAGAATGTCTGGACGCTGCCACTGACGAGTCCTTGCTGGAGACCAACCCCATCCAGTCACCACTGCAGGTCTTTGCAGGCATGGGTGGCCTGGCCCTCATCGCAGAGAGACTTCCCATGCTCTATCCTGATGTCATTCAGCAGGTGAAACAGACAGGGCATGTGGGTGGGTGTAGGCCTTATCAATACCATAGCGATATGTAATGTCAGAACACACTTCATCAGTAGTAACAAGAAAATTGTTTGATAGTTTATCCAAACCACTTCATTTAACAGCTGGACTTGGCTGCAGTGGTTAGGTCACCACTTTCACTTGGTTGTTGATGAGTAACTTTGTATTAGTAGGAATAATAAAGTATGTTTCAGGTCAATTAGAAAAGTACAGTTCAAAGTGAAGGCTTGCAAAGTTGTTGTGTTTGTTTAAATTAACTAAATGTTAAAAGATAAAAATAGTTAAATTCAAAGCTAGTTGGTTAAGTACAGTTAATAAGTTAATAAGTGTAGTTATCTCCTAATTGTTAGTTATTGTTTTATTTTGGCCGTTATCTCTTTCTTTTTCTTTTTACATTTTTATGACTTTAAGGTTGCATTTGTTGTTAAAAATGGGCATGTCACAGGTATTGTAGAATGCAGGAACTTTCATAAGATTGTGTTTTAGGATGATATTAAAACACAAATTTTGACAAGATACCATCTTTTTTTCTTAGCCATCATGGCTGAGATCTGTTCACAAGTGACCTTCCTGAATATGAGTATTTTCTGGTTTCCTCCATCTGTGATTGTAAACTAGATATGGAAACATGAACCTTCAATTTGGGCTCTGAGAAACTATTATGGACATTTTTCTCTACTTTATAATGATGAAATCATAACAGCTCCTGAGCAGGTATGACAACAGATCCGCCTCTGGATTGCATAATATGGTATGAAGTAGAGCTTGTCCAGCACATCCGTCAGCTCATATTTTTGGCGGAAATTGGCCTGTCACACATAAATCAGTACATATTGGTAATGGAGATATGGTTTGTAATGCAAAAAAAAGTGCTTGGAATAATGTATGTATGTATAATTTGTGTTTGGATGTGTTTGTAGTTACGTTATAATGTATGTGTATGTATTTCAAAATTATATCATGCTAAATATGATAATAATAACGTAAAATACATATGCACACTTTTACTTTGCACATTAAATGTTGGCCAGAGCAGGAATTGGTTTTATATTTTAAATACACGGTACTACATAATTACCACATCGAGACACTGCAGAGTTCCTGCTGTCCTAATTTCACTGCTCTCCTAAATTCGCTCAGCATTGTCTCATTTACACTGTTCTCTTTAACTTTGCTAATTAGGTCAGTGCCCCAATGGTGCCCTCAACCACACAGGAGAAGACCAAGGACAGTGACCAGTTTGAGTGGGTAACAATTGAGCAGTCAGGCGAGCTGGTGTATGAGGCGCCAGAATCCATCGCCACCGAACCACCGCCCATCAACAAGCAGCAGTCCCAGTCGTCCTCGTCATCATCCTCATCGGTTCAGACCATGTCACCCATCCCTGCCCACTCACTGGCTGCTTTTGGCCTGTTCCTGCGCCTGCCAGGGTATGCGGAGGTGCTGCTAAAGGAGAGGAAGCATGCCCAGTGTCTGCTTCGCCTGGTGCTGGGTGTCACAGATGATGGCGAAGGCAGTAAGTTTAAAAGCAGGACACAACTGCCAGCACTGACAGTCACTGTGGTCTTACTGTGTGCAAAAGTGGAGCTTTCAACATTTATACATAGTTCACCATTACTATTTCTTGTGTTGTTAATATTAATAATGAATTTTCTGTTACACCTTTGTATCAACCTCTATATATATACTACTGTTTCATCAGAAGGTGTGATCAGAATCTTATATTAACATTTTTTGCTTATATGAGTTTGTTTTTCAGTCCCCTGAAATGAGCTTTGTTAGAGACTGCCCATATTGTTTAGTGATACAGACCACACACCACACCAAATGTCGTTCACGCCGTGTCGTTTTAACGAAAACGTAACACATTTACAACGTAAATGTAAATGTGCTTTTTAATATGATGCATTTTGTTAACTTGTTTATTATTAATTTCTAAATTAAAAGTAATTTCCCATCTTGGGATTAATAAAGTAAATAAAATAAAAAAATAAATAAAATAAAAATTATTAGAAATTAGAAGTTAGTTTGTCTGTTCCATAAAGAAGAAGTGTAGTCTTAATACCAACAGCACACAGCATGGGCCACTACAAATACCAAAATGATTCAATGAGTAAATCCAAATCAAAGCAATAGCTCTGTATTTTTGTCATATTTTATGATGAATTTCATGCATTTCAACAGTGGTGCAATAACGCTTGTGTTGGCAAGCCAAAAAATAAATCCCTCTCAAACCCAAACCTCAGACCTCTGATTGAATTGTGTGCATTGGTGTCCTCTTAGGTCATATCCTGCAATCTCCGTCAGCCAGTGTATTGCCCACCCTGCCATTCCATGTCCTGCGAGCGTTGTTCAGCAGCACTCCTCTGACCACTGATGACGGAGTGCTTCTACGTCGCATGGCTCTGGAGATCGGTGCCATCCACCTTATCCTGGCATGTCTGTCGGCTCTCAGCCACCATGCACCCCGCAACCCCAACGCCAGCACCAGTGTGTCTGAGGTATGGTCCCAACACACCCACAGTTACATTTATATTCATGTTGACTTTTAGTTCACCACAGTTCCCTGATCATTTAAGCAAGTAAAGACTTGCGACACTGGCCTCAGAAATGCCGATATGGCCTCAATGTTTGTTTGTCAGTGTCTCTAATTCCATCTTGAATACAAAATAAAATGAAAAAGAAATTACAGTTGCTTTCATTCACACACATACACAGAGAAAAAACAAAAATCAAAGAGCACACTAGATGAATAATGTTTAACGCCTCATTTCCACATAGTTCTGTGTACATACTGTATGTGAGTCAGCCTGAAGTCTAGTAATTTTTACCTCTGTGATCTCATCTTGCTCCTACTTACATTTTTTTCAGTACTGGATATGTCACAAACACCTTGCAAAAGTTCGACTTTTGCGACACATTCTAGTTAGTTTAAAATGAATTTACTAAATGATTGTTGACTCTAATAAAGCTCTATTTGTATATTTTTCCTCAGTTAAAAATTCATAGCATTCTAGTTCTGCAACACATGTGAAGTTCATGCACAGTGATTCAAAACTGGCAGTCCAACTTTCTCACTCCATGTGCATATAATCTGATTATTTCTCCAATAACTGACTGATTGTTTGTTTTGTAAAAAGTCAGAAAATGATAAGAAATACCCAGTGCCCAAAGTGACCCCAGTGACACTTTTACGATGTTTTTTTGTTTGTTTATTTTTTACCAACCAACAGTCCAAACCTCAGAAGTATAAGAAAAAAAATATTTTTTTTTCTGTTTACTAGTCATTGGCAGAAAAACCAAAAAGTTTCTGAACATAGTTGCACATGCATTCAGTTCTTTAACATATGACAATCAAGACAGTTGGCTTTACCTGCCCCACTCTCATTGCATAGGATCCAAAGGAACCAACATTTTGATGCAAGTGACCAAAAAATATCCCCAGAGGTCCTGTGTCTTTTCCCCTGACAGGTCAGAGCTGTTATGGCAGCACAAAGGGGACGTAAAAAATAATAAGCAGATGGTATTAATGTTGTGGCTGATCACTGTATGCTGCTCTGTTCCTCCTATTTGGCAGATTGCAGTGTTGACTTTCACTATTCAGTCAAATGTAGACTTTGCAAATTAAACAGTGACCATTTTAATTTTAATACATCTGCATCTGCTTTCCTAAAAAACATAAAAGGGAAATATAAAGAGTATTACAAGAAGTGTTCGGCATGAATTAGAACATAATTAATAATGCATATAGTCAGTATTTATTGAAGTTCAAGAAAAATCCCCAAACCAAACCCACCCTTGTACATTATCTTATGTCTGTACTGACAGCCACAGATATCCAGTTGTCATGGTGGAGGGACCAGTGAGGAGCAGCAGCTGTACTGGGCTAAAGGAACTGGTTTTGGTACTGGATCCACAGCTTCAGGATGGGATGTGGAGCAGGCCCTCACCAAACAACGACTAGAAGAGGAACATGTCACCTGTCTGCTGCAGGTAAGTCTACTCATCAAGGTCATATCATTTTAAAACTGAGACTGTAAAAATACAGTGGTTGTAGAAAGTATTCTTCTTAAGTAAAAATGTCAATGCCTAGCTTTATATGAAAAAAATATATTGGCTTACTTCCCTGTCCTTGTTTTTGGGCTTGTGTGACTACCATAGTGTACATATCTAGAAGAAGTATTGGAACTATAAATAATGATAATGATATAAGGTACTATGATGATTATGATAACAATAGTAGTAACAAGAATAATGGCAGTAGCTGTACTGAGTAGTAAGAGAATTAAAATAAATTATGACTAAATGGTAGTAATTACAGTAGGGTTAAAGCAGGAGCGCAGCAGGAGGTCCAACCACGAGCCCTGGGAACTTTCAAGACAAGAAAGCACAAGGACTCCAGGGAAGAAGTTGCGTTAGTAACTTGTATTAATGGGACATAAATGTGTGCAGTCTAAGCCTCTAGCGTCATAACTAGGGCCAGCCCTAACTATAAGCTTTATCAAAAAGGAAAGTTTTGTGTCTACTCTTAAACGAAGAGAGGGTGTCCGCCTCCCGGACAGAAACCGGAACATGGTTCCACAGTAGAGGAGCTTGATAACTAAAGGCTCTCGTTCCCAATCTACTTTTGAAGACTCTAGGAACCACAAGTAACCCTGCATCTTGGTAATGTAAAGCTCTGGTGGGATAAAAAGGTACTATCAACTCTGTAAGATATGATGGTCCCTGACCGTTCAGGGCTTTATATGTAAGAAGAAGATTTTTAAACTCTCCTGGATTTTACAGGCAGCCAGAGTAGAGAAGCCAGTACAGGAGAAATATGATCTGTATTGCTGGTTCTTGTGCGTAATCGCGCAGCAGTGTGCTATGAAGAAAGTCACGTAGCTTATTGGTGACTGTTCTCTCAAGAATTTTCGAGAGAAATGGAAAATTAGATATTGGTCTATAGTTGCTTAAAACTTCTGGGTCAAGTGTGTGTTTTTTAAGGAGAGGTTTGACTACAGCTACTTTAAAAGACTGGGATACATAACCTGTTATTAGGGACATTGATCAGTAAGTAAGTAAGGGTAAAACTTGTTGTTCTACTTCTAAGAAGCATTTTGTTGGTTTGTTGTTGTTGTTGATGAAAATATGAATGAATTTAGCTGATGAAGTTCAGTGGGATAAAAACAGTCAAGATAATTATCCATTTCTATTGCTGTTTCTAAGGCTCCTGTGTTTGAACGTAGATCAGTACCAGCTGAGGTCAGTTGGTGTTAAAAAAAGGTCATAAAGTCATTGCTGCTGAGGGTTACAGGGATACAAGGCTTGATAGCACTATGGCTCTCTGTCAGCCTGGCTACAGTGCTGAACAGAAACCTGAGGTTAGTCTTGCTATCCTCAATTCATTTTGAGTAAATAGGCTGCTCTGGCAGTCCGTCCGGTCTTCCTGTATGATCTTAGGCTGTTTTGCCAGATTGAGTGAGATTCTGTGAGTTTGGAGGAATGCCAATTCCTTTCAAGTTTTTGTTTTATTTTATTTTCATTTTGTTTTAATACCTCAGCAGTATACCGTGGCGTTTTTCTCTTTTGCTTTATGTGCTTCTTTTCTAGCGGGGCAATAGAGTCAATTGTTGACCTTAATGAGCTTGCAGCACCACAAAATGGTCGATTTATGAAGGACTGCAACTGGCATAAGACTTTTTTTTTGGTGTTTAAATCCTCTGCGGTACTGGGACATTATGCTAAAGTAAATGACAATAGAAGTGCTTTAGAAGTTTAGCCACAGCAGTATGAAACAGGTATCTAGTATTGACTATTAAATGTTCTGTTTTAATGCCATATGTCAATACAAGATTTGTAGTCAAGTGTACCAAGTTTGGCCTTACTCTAGAACATGTCATGTAAGGTATGTATCACATCAGCAATTTTTAAGTGTAATTTGCCTTAACCATGTGTCTTCATTTTTCTGTTCCCTAGGTTTTAGCAAGCTACATCAACCCAGCAGGCTCCAGCAGTTGCCACAGTGCTGATACCACTTCAGCAGACAGCAGAGGCCACAGCAGTTCAGCACTCCCAGCAGTACTACAGGAGCTGCTGAGCCAGTCCTGCCTCATCCCTGCCATGTCATCCTACCTACGCAATGACTCAGGTAGGCTTCCTGTTTTTACAGAGAGGGGTTGTGATACACAAAGCGAATAAAAAGGTAGCATTGTTGGATCTAGTAAAGATGAGAATACTAGCAAACGCCACCAGTTTGAGCCTTGTATTTCACATGGGTTGGCTTCAGAGAAATGCTTCAAAACTTGATCTATTTTAGTAGAATAGAATTGTCAGCGAGTATTAGGGAGAAGTTTAAAATGTTTCTACTATATAAAAAGAAAATGCTATGATGTGGTCCGTAAAACTGCAATGAACAACTGGTTTGTATTGTATCTCTTGTTCCCTCAGACTCAAGTCTCTAGTTGATCAATGAGCTTCCATCCGAGCTCTCAGTACAGAGTGAGCTTTAGCATTTTTCAGGTCAGGTCAGACCATAGCCTATATGCTGCCTGAGTTCCACAGGGAGGGACACCTTGTGGAGAGGCTACAGTCACACTTCTCCTCACTTGTCATCTGTTTCAAAACTTGTATCTTACAGGACAAAATGATCTTAATATTGTAAAGTTAACCTGTCAGTTAAGATTCTTCTGTCAAATTCCTGTTTCCTGGACCACAACAAACGGGGCCAGCATAACAAATGCAAAAGCGTCTAAGTAAGTAAGTGACTGATGAAGTTACACCATTAGGTGGTTTAGTGATGGAGCATCCCCAGTGGCCATTTCAAAATTAATAAGCGTAAATTTGCATATCATAAGTCCAGATACTGTGGGAAGAGGTGCCGCCCACAGCTTTGAGGCCTGTGTCTGTATTTATAGAATATGGAGTTATGAAACATTGCAGGCTATTGTAAGGGGAATAAAGGTGAAGAAAGATGTGGTCCATGCCCCACTGGGTCTGAAAACAGATCTCCATGCACTGAGCCCCCCCAAATGACACTCTGAAAAAACACTACACAATCCAGAGTCAGAGAAAAACAAGACACATCTGCAGATGGAAACAAATGAAAGAGCTGTTGGAGATACTTAGACATGTGATCTGCTATTTTAGTACACCTTAAAAACAAATATTACTGAGACCACTAATGAAAATTACAGATTATAAACATGTAATATTCAGGAATTGACCCTATAGACACTACCAGCCATGTATTAAATAGTAGTAGTTTGACCTAGTCTTGTTCTCTTGCACGATCGCTGCCACATAGTAACTAATACTGTAGATTTACAACAGTCATGTAAACTGCACTGTATACATATAAATATATATAATCATGCTGGTGTCACAATTTTAAAGTAACTTAACACTAAATCCACTATTTTAAATTATGAAGTACAGTAATTTCACTGTATCATTAACTGATTCTATTTTTTTCTAACGCAGTTATTTGCCTTTTACCAAAGAAAAGTTTTTGTTGAAAAGAACACTGAACATTAAGTTTCCTTGTTTTAAGCAGAAACTTGCTTCAGCTGTAGTAATCCAGGGGTGACATCATAATGAAGTCATTACCAGACAGTTAGGTAATTGAAATCAAGGCACAACTAGCTGAATGAAAGCTAGCTGCTCTCTGTATGAGAGCCGATTGCCCATTAGCTCTAAGCTGTCAGGAAATGTGAAGAATAATGTTGTAATGAAAACAAGATCTGACAGCAAAACTTTCTTGAGATCACAACATGTCATAACAACTTAACTGCAAGTTTGTAGTTACATGATTTCTTTTTTTCCTAAGCTTCACAACTCACAAGTTTTCACTTCAGAATACAGTAAGTGTTGAGATTTTATTAGCAGCCTGAATGCAGACTTTTAACAGGGTATACAGTTGTGTTCATAACAATAGAAGTTCAACGCCTCTAACCACCTAATTCAAATATTTAGAAAAGTTAATACAGCTGACACTACATTGAACTCAATATTATTAAATGAATAGAACCTTTCAGCCTCAACTCCACTAGAGTGATCAGTTGATTATTTGATTGGTCTTTTTTGCAGGTATAAAGGATCCATTTTATATATAAAAAAAAATCTCCCTTTGTTTTGGGTTTTCACATTTCAGAGCTTTCTTTAAATAGCTTTTTCGCAATGATGTTAGCGAAAACAAAGCAGTGAAATAGAGAAATAAAACATTACTTTCTGAATAATTCACAACAAGTAATGGTTTTGGCTGTCACCTCAGTGTTTGGTTGTTCATAACTAGGCAAATGGGCATAAATGAATAAATAGAAGTTGAGCATTTTCGGCATTGGCTTTGAATTCAGTACTGGATATGCTACGGTTGAAGAAGAAGAAGAATAGCTTTATTGGCAGTATATATTTTTTTACATACATACAGTGAATTTGTCTTCTGCATTTGACCCATCCTTAGTTGAACACACATGCAACACCCGGCAAATTACATGCAGTGAAACACACACAGGAGTAGTGGGCAGCATCAAGCAAAACTGGGGGTTAAGTGCCTTGCTCAAGGGCACATCAGCTGGCTAATGGAGTGGGAGAGCATTTTTTGCATTCATCTCTCCACCACACTCAATTTTTCCTGCCCATCCGGTGGGGGAATCGAACCAGCCACTTTCCAATCACAAGCTGCTTCTCCAACCTCTGCTTTGATTATTGGCAATTCTTCAGTGAGCCAGCTTAACACTCACTGTGAGCACAGAGGAGGTCAGGAGAGTGTTCTGTGGTGTGAACCCCAGGAAGGCTGCTAGTCCTGAGTTCTAAGGGACTGTGCGAAACAGCTGGCCAGGATATTGCTTCAGATCTGCCAGTACCTCAACTGTTATGAAGTACTTTCAAAGGCTGGTTTTAAAGCACATAAAATCCTCCCTCCCTCACAGCATCAGTTCACATATAAAGCCAACAGATGGAAACACCTAACACAACCTGGCCCATATGTGAGAATGATGTTTGTGGATTTCAGTTCTGCGTTTAACACCATTGTCCCCTGCAGAATAGTGTCCAAACTTCACAGTCTGGGTGTCAGCCATCACATATGTACACATATGTAGATCGATCAAGGACTTTCTAACAGACGGTCCACAGTCAGTTAGACTGGGATGCCATCACTCGCTCCCCCAGGGCTGTGTTGAATCCTCTGCTTTACACGTTATACACTGTACACCAACCCATGACAGCAACACTATTATTAAGATGCAACTGATACTGCTGTGGTGGGACTGATACACAATAACATCAAAGCTGCCTACAGAAGTCCAAATACTCACACTGCCTGGTGCTCACATAACAATTTGACAAGCCCTTCGAAACAAAAACACTGGTCATAGATGTCAGAAGGGAGAAGGAGGGTCGCCGCCCCTCTTTACATCAAAGGAGTCATGGCGGAGAGGGTCAGTGACTTCATATTCGTGGGAACGTACATCTCTCAGGACTTCACGTGGACAATTGAAACCACTGCCCTTCTTAAGCACAGCAGTCACTGCACTTCTTAAGGTCTCGGAGAAGAGTAAATCTGTCCCAGGAACCTCTGTTGCCTTTCTATAAATGTTCAGTAGAAAGTATCATCACCCACAATATACTGGTGTGGTTCAAAAGGTACACTGTGGCTGAGCAAAAAAGCTTCTGAAGAGAGTTACAGTCAGCAAAGGATATTATAAGGACACAGCTTCCCTCTCTGACAGACATATACAGTGTCGAGCCACAAACATAATCCAGGACTGCTCCCGCCTAAGCAACACTCTGTACACTCAGCTGCCCTCTGGGAAGCGCTGTTGGTCCATTGAGGCCTGCGCATCCAGATTCATGAACAGTTTGTCCAAGGACCATAAAAGAACTTAACTCTTAATCAATATTTGGGACTGTGCAATACATTTCATTTTGTAGTTCTTTAGAGGGACTTCTTTTTGCCATAGTTTACTTTCTGTCTGCCTTTTTTGTCATTTGAAGTCAATGTAAATCATTTACAATCAAAGTTAACACAGAATGTGCTCCTTGTCACTGACTAGAGTCCTGCTCAGCAGCATTGTGCTTAGTGCTGCAACTACAGACCTTGATAAAGCTTCCGACCTCCAGCAACGGCAAACTAATTCAGCTTTTTGTTTCTTTGCATGGACTGAATTTTTCATATTTTGCGTTTTTAATATTTTTATTACATTAGTTTATGAACTAATGTTATTGAATTGTTGAAGTTCTGGAAAAAGTGGAGGTACAGGCCAAGTTTATTTTCATTAGTAATCTGTCTCCCTTAAGTTCCCTGTTTCTTTGAGCATCACTTTATATCCTATATCCTATATCCTGTCCCTCTGCAGTTTTGGATATGGCACGCCATGTGCCCCTATATCGATCACTACTGGAGCTGTTGAGAGCTATTTCAACCAGTACAGCCCTGGTTCCTCTGCTGCTGCCTCTTTCTGGAGAACCGGGACAGGACGAGGAGGAGGAGGAGGAAGATGAAGAACACTCTGAAGGACAGACCTCTGTTGGGATGCTGTTGGCCAAGATGAAGATATGTGTGGATACATACACCAATCGCCTCAGGTGAGACCGAGAAAATACATATAACTTAATAGTGGTTAATGGAGCAATAATAATAATTTGTTTTAAAATTTTAAATGTGAAACCCAAATGTCACTCAGCTCTCAAGTGTGTACTGTTACATA
Organism: Scatophagus argus; assembly: GCF_020382885.2. Classification (NCBI taxonomy): domain Eukaryota; kingdom Metazoa; phylum Chordata; class Actinopteri; family Scatophagidae; genus Scatophagus; species Scatophagus argus. The sequence goes on from NC_058502.1 coordinate 23,646,899, forward strand.
TACTTATCTTTTAAACCCAACATTTTTTTTCACTTAAGAAATGATGTGTTACTTACTACTTTATTACATCTATGACCATCCATCCATATTGTTCAACGTCCACCTCTCTGCAATGCTGGCATTCTTAACATCTTCCATCCTGTGCAACCCGTGTGTGTGTGTGTGTTTCTAGTAGGGATGGGCGTTATGGACTAAAAAAAATTTCCCGATAATTTCTGGTATTAATCACGGTAACAAATAAAAATGACGATAAATAGACACCAATTCAGCCTAATCATTTTGACTATAAATCTATCACCAAAATAATAATAAAGGCTACTAAACTACATCAATTAATTTCAAGTAGTACACCTGTACTGCTTTATTCTTGTTTTCGTTTGTTTCTTTTGGGAACCTCTTAGTCGAGTACCAGCTTGGGTGACAGAGAACTCCGCTCTAACTCTCTAGCTTCCCCGGCATGTCAAACTTGTCACTCAGGTTGATAGACCCCTGACATGGTGGAGTATGGGTATTCCTACTTTGTTAGTTATGCTTTTGGATGACAGTCCAGGAATCCAAAGGGCAAGGGAGCTAGAGTGGTCATCCATTAACTATATGGTTGTGTGAATTGTTATGCCTCCTGATTGGAAGCCAGTATCTTGCATCATAGCCTCTGCCACCGGTGTATGAATGTGTAAATGTGTGAATCCAGGTTAATTTTGTAAAGCACTTTCAGACTGCTCAACTCGAGGAGATTAAGTTCATTCTTGCTTTGGGACAAATCCCCTTCACCTTCACAACATATGGGAAACAATACACATGAACTTCACCTGGGTCTTGATTTGAGATTTCATGTGGAAACCTTAATAGGTTGGTAAAACAAAAAATACATTTGAGGAGTACGGATTTGTTTTTGTTTGATTGGCACTGCTAGGTGTGAAAGGTGTTAAATAAAGAGAAGTGAATAAGTGGAAAGGGGGGCATTCGAAAATGAATGTGTGAACAAGACCATAAAGGGAAAATGGTTAGCTTTATATTTTTAAATAATACTCACAAATTTTGAATTTTGAAGTTATCATGTAGCACCCAATATTACTTTGGCTGTGTATATATTTAAATATATATTTGTGTTCTAGGTCAAAGAAAGATAAGAGTAAAGGTGTGATGAAGACAGACAGCTCTGATCCAGAGCCTGAAGGTTTGACTCTGTTGGTGCCTGACATACAGAGGACAGCTGAGATAGTCTATGCTGCTACTACCAGCCTACGGCAGGCCAACCAGGGTATGTCCACAACACACCACGCAATAACAACTGCTTTAACACAGAAATTTTATGTTTTGTCCACATTATATGGGGTGGAAGTGTGCATGTGGGGTTGCGGATACAGATAAAGATCAATGTCATGTCACTTCACATTAAGAAACTCATTTGATAAAGGTCTTGTAATCACAGATAATACAGAGCTGTGTTGTGTGGTGCATACAACACGAGAGCCATGACAGATGGATAATCATTTAATTAGTGCAGAGACTTTAAGAAACATTTGTAATTGTAGCATCAAAATATCTGTGCTAACTGAACAGACCAAGTGGAAGTAGGTTATATTACTGTTTTTTACGCAACTTTATTGTCATTTTTTAAATTGATGTAGCATCAAATCACAACAAAGGTTATCTGATTTCACATTCCAAATAGAGTCCGACTAGACCATACTCTTTAATTAAGTCTTTAATACAGTGAGAGCCAACATTCCCCCACAAGCAAGCAAAAATGACAACTAATAACTGCCTTTTAGAAGAAAGATATCTCAAAGCAGATCATGGCTCTAGGTGGGTGGACATCTGCATTGATTGATTGGATTGAGAGAGAGAGAGAGAGAGAGAACAGGAGAGTGAAAGACACATAGAAGGAGAGAGAGAGTGGGAGAGAGACGACACACAGATGCATAGCAACATTAAAACTGAACTACGGGTACTAATAATGATGATACGCACATTAACTGTTATAATAATTTCAATAACAACAACAATAATAATGTGACTAAATGTGAAATATGTTACGTTCATTCTTTACCTCAGAAATAGTCTGCCAAACAACAACCCACTGTACCCACAACTTGTATCATGATGAACAGGTTGTTAGTAGATTTAGATTAAGTACAGTGGCAGCTGTCGCAACAACCAAGCGCAGCATGGCAGAAACCTTAGCAGTCCAATCGCTTATGAATAAAAGCAGTATAACCAGATTATCTAAACCACTTTACTTGGAGGTAAAACCAAAAGTGAATATGTCCACAATGAAAACTAAAAACTAATTAAAGCCATGGTTTTGGTTTAATTTTGCAGTCTTTGTCTTGTCTCTGTTTTCTCTGTCAAAGAAGTTTGGCCTATCCAGGAGCTATGTTATTTTCAGCAATGTCACCACATTATGAGATTTAAGACTTTACTCTGGTTAGTACATTATTGTCGTAACCAATGCACTCGCAACAAAGTAAGATGTAATACACTGAGAAGCAAGACATGTTCGTGAGCATTGTATACAAGCAATTTTTACGTCACATTGACAGATCTAGTTCAGGTTTTTGTCATAGTTGATTGCACAGATTTTTCTGTGTTGCCTCTTTATGTGTATGCTTGCATCTGTGTTTGGCAGAGATCATTGCGAAGATTAAAGCCAAATGCTTGCTTAGTTGACTTTTCTGATAAATAGCCCTGTGGTAGGCTGGATGTGCAGGGTTTTCACTAGGGCAGACGTTCTGAAGCTGATGCCTCTTTGTTACAAGTATTCTGTGAATGTCCCCACCCTGTTTTTTTTCCCCCCACTTGTCTTCATTATTTTTGCTCCCACTCAAAATTCACCTTCTTACCAGAGAGGAAGCTGGTGGAGTCTTCAAGGAAGGTATCAAGTCGGCCCAAGCCCCTGTCCATTCTACGCTCTCTAGAGGAAAAATATGTCGCTGCCATGAAGAAACTGCAGTTCGGTGAGTTTGGATGTCCATGTTCTATAGACTTTCCCCTTTGCCCATGTGCACACACTCTTCCATTTTGTGTCTGGGACTGCATAAAAGCTTGGTATTTCGCCCAGACAGGTGTGGCTTTGCATTATTTTGGTGAGCAATATGACCCTCTCAGCCTATGCTCTGAATGCAGTTGTGGGCTAGTGTTATTTCTAAAGCTTAAAAATTAGGCCAACCAGAGAGAATACTCACGATATTGTATTGTATTATATATTGTATTTTTTTAGCACTCATTAGCTGTACATACTTAGCATTATAATGTTATGATGATCAGTTTGAGAAGCAGTCAGGTAAAAGTTATTTAAAATTCTACCTATAAGTCCAGTCGCAGCTACAGATGTGCCAACTGTAGAAGGAGCAAAAATCAAAAGCAAAAAAAATCATAGAAGTTACAATTAGGTGATTAATAAATAAACTTTTTAGGTTATTTGGGTTAAGATTTTGTGATCCTGTCGAAAAACTGACAAGACAACCCAGCATGACCGTCACTCTCATTCCATTTGTCTTGTCCATCTCTCTCAAGTGAGAGCTAGACTCACTATAACAAGACTTTGTAATACAGTATGAGAGTGTTTTTTTAACAAAGGTGATTAAGACAGGCAGCATGCTCAGTTGATTTTGACTGCTGAGTTGATTCCTCATTTTTCGACATATGTTGTTTTCATGGTTTGCCCAGTCTGTAGTAATGGTAGTAAAATGATTTGATTTTTGCTTTACAGGAGAGTTTAGTTAGTTTTTTAGCTAAAAGCTAAACAAAATTGCATTTGCAGTATAATTTTCATCAGTATTACTGTGTTACCAGAGAGCAGTTGCGCTAGGGAACAAGTAAAATAAAAGCTTGTATATTTCTGGGGGCTCAAGAACATGCAATCTGATTGGCATTTGACACAAGCTTTTAGAGTCATTAGATTAATCAACTGACTAACAAAAAAAATCATCATTAGAATTAGCAGAGAAAAAAATTACTGGAATTTAAATAAATTTTAAATTAAACTTTAATTAAATTTAACTAAAAAAGTGATTTTCTGATAACTTTTCCGCTCTGGTCTTTTCTCTTTGTAGACACCTTTGAAATGGTTTCAGAAGACGAGGATGGAAAAGTGATGTTCAAGGTCAATTACCACTACATGTCTCAGGTGAAGAATGCCAGTGATACAAACAGCGCAGCTCGATCCCGCCGGCTCGCCCAGGAGGCTGTCACCCTGTCCACTTCGCTCCCCCTGTCATCCTCTTCCAGTGTCTTTGTCCGCTGTGATGAAGAAAGACTGGACATCATGAAGGTAAAGTACTATTTCAGCTTATCAATTACATTATGCCTGGAAGCACAGTATCAACTTTTTGGTGTAAAAGCATAAAACTGAGGCATTGAGAGTGTGTTAGCCAAACTACAGTACTGAAGAGGAATCTAGGATTGTTTTTGTTCCTTTCTATTAATGAGGATTAATATGTCCTTCCGGTGCTACGAAGTTCCTTTTTACTATTTACTGTTTTTCCAGGTTTGACGGTCTTCTACACATTGACAGGAATGTGATTTTCTTTCCAGCTATCTAGTTTTCTGTTTCAAGATGTGTAGATTTGAATTGTACCAGGGAGATACCAGGAAGACAGGTTAATGACCTTCATTTTCAGAGGGGCTACCGAATTAAGGGTCCCAAGAAGTGATGTTGCAGTGCTATCTACAAGATCACGTCTTCAGTATAATAACAGCATTTTTATTAGTGTTAGTTCTAGGCATAGATAGCCCAAGGAGCAGCATCAGCAGAAAGGAACAGTGAGTGATAATGTGGAAATCCTGCAGTCTATGTGGGGTCAGTACATCCTTACCCTAGTATTAAAACAAGGGTTCACCCATTGCATTAATTAAGCCCTGTCACAGTGGCACAGTTGGCTTCAGTCTCGAAGCTTGCATACCGCTTTTACCAAATGGTTTGGTTAGATTGGAATGAAAGTGTTGGGTCTGCATGTTCATGTTCAAATAAACTTCACGCCTGAACAACTCTCACTGCCCGCACAAGAAATATCGCTTATGTGGTTATGGAGTTATCTCAGTGTTACAATCCCTGACATCATTACTGAAGACAAGTGTACTGGCTTAAAGCAAACTTCAGGATGTTTACATTTCTCTGAAAGAGGAACACATCCATGAATGTGACCTGTAGAGCCCAGCAGACCCTCCACACTGTTAGCAGGGTAGCATTTAGCTTCCAGCCAGATAACTGGCCTTGGTGCACAAGTATCATTTTTCACAAAGTTTGCTGCTTCAGTGTTCTTAGATCTGTTTGTCTGATGTTACTATGGTATACTGAAGTATTATTACAAGCATTTCGTAAGTGTCAGACACTATTGACAGTTACATTAAGTTTATGCAAAGAGTCCTAGCATGATGTCAATCAACTTCTGGGACACATCCAGACTGATGGTAGCCCATTCTTGCATAATCAGTACTGTGCAATTGAGTTTTTCAGAATTTTGGGGTTTTTGTTCATCCACCCAACTCTTGAGCATTGACCGTAAGTTCTCAATGGGATTAAGGTTTGGGCAGTTTCCTGTTCATGGACCCAAAATTTTGATGTTTTGTGCCCCAAGCCACTTTTGCCACTCACTTTTGCCTTATGGCAAGGTGCTCCATTGTGCTGCGAAAGGCATTGTTGGAAAGATGGCTGCTGGTGAGGAGAGTCTGGTGTGTCAGCTCTGATAATCCATCAAATATTTCCTGAAGGAGTTGCCATCCATCAGTTTTATGTAACACTTACACTTTATTGTAGTGTAGTGCTGCTTTAATTCTTGGAAATATTTTTGAGAATATTTGCGCTACAGGCTGCTTTTTTTGATAAAAATATTGCGGCATGCCACACCATTCCTCAAAAGCAAAATATACCAAATATAATCATAAGATTTTCCAATGGGAAACACAAAATTGAACTGTTAAAGCTAACAAAGAAACTCAAAGGCACTGGAGTATATGTAAATGAACATCTGACAAAGAGAAACACTGAGATTGCACGCCAGGCAAGAATACTGAAGAAAGAAAAGCAGATTCAAGATACATAGACAAGGAACTGTAAAGTAATGATCAAACTTAATGGAACTCTTATTTTGCTATTGTGGTCTGTTTTTTTTTTTTTTTGGTTTTTTTTTTTGATGGAAAATTCTAAATGCTTGCAGGAACAAAAAAGTCAGAATGGATGCACATTTTTCAACTCCGAAGCTTCAAGAGCACTACGATTTAGAAAATAGTATTGACCCGGGTGAACATCTCTGCCAGAACTTTCAATGGGAATGTGGCTGTTATTCAGAAGATGAACTTGAATTTACACAAGAATGTTTTTCTGTGATCCACTTAAACAGCAGGAGCCTCTACAGCAACTTCTCTAAAATTAAGGACTATTTACAATAGTTACTATTTAAATTTAGTGTTGTAGTCGTTTTAGAGACTTGGTTGTATGAAGTTAAGGAGATGGCCACTAAACTGGAGGGCTATGAATTATTTAAACAGAACAGGGTGAACAAAAAAGGGAGGATGTGTTGGCTTGTTTGTAATGAATAGTATAAAATGTAAAACCATTGATCATATGAGTGCAGTTATTGATGATTTAATGGAAAGTGAAATAAGTAATGGAAGATCAAAGAACATGATAATTGTATTTATAGAACTCCAGGTTCTTGTATTGATCAGTTTAGTAAGAAAATAACTGTCTTACTAAAGCTATATCAGCTATCTGAGCTATATAAAAAGCAAAGTGATAAGTTGATTTTGGTTTGTGGTGACTTCAGTATTGATTTGTTAAAATCAAATTAACACAGAAAAACAGCAGAATTTGTCAATAATATGTTTAGTTTAAGTCTGTACCCATTAATATTAAAACTTGAAGAATAACATAAGAATAATAAATAAGTAAAATAACAAGTGATAGTGCTACATTGATTGATAAGATTTTTGTAAATTTAACAGATAAAAGTATAAAAAATGGATTACTAGTGACAGATATAAGTGATCACTTGCCTGTCTTCGCAGTGTTTGAGTCTAGGAAGCTAAAACCAAGAATTAAAGAAACTTACAGGCTGATTAGAGTGAGAACAGCGGAAGCAATAGAAACTTTTAAATCTGACTTGATAAGTCATAACTGGCAGGATGTTTATGTAAACAACATTAATGATTCTTATAATGCATTTTTGGAGATGTTCTTGTTATTTTACAATCAACATTGTCCAGTAATAAAATTGAAACTAAAGCCCAATAAGATGAGGAAACCTTGGATAACAAAAGGCTTGGAAAAAGCTTGGAAAAAGAAACATCAGCTGTACAGAGAATATATAAAGCATCAAACTAAAGAAAAAGAGAAAACCTGATTTTGTAACTGTGGGTCCAAATTTAGCAAAAGCAATTCCACAAAATGATGGAATAGTAAAAAACTTTAATATTTCTGTCAATAATAACGGTTCCATGTTTCTTGGGGGTGTGTGTGAGAGTGATATGTAAAAAAATCCACAGACTATGGAATATGGAATAAGAGGAGTGGCAAATAATTGGCTACAGAGTTATTTGAGCAACAGATTTCAGTATGTGGAAATCAATGGTACAGTATCGCAACAAAGAAGGATATCTTGTGGAGTGCCTCAAGACTCAGTACTGGGGCCTAAGCTGTTTATACTTTATTTAAAGGATATTTGTAAGGTGTCCAGTATCCTAAAATTTGTTATGTTTGCAGATGACACTAATTTATTTTGCTCTGAGAATGACTTGAAACAACTGGTAATTAAAGTTCAAGCCGAATTAAGTTGCTTAAAAAAGTGATTTGATTTAAATAAATTATCTTTAAATGAAAAGAAAAGAAAAGTCATGGTTTTTGTGGCTGTCAGGCAAAACAACATCCATCCATTTTCTATACCGCTTATCCGTCAGGGTCGCGGGGGAGCTGGAGCCTATCCCAGCTGACTACGGGCGAGAGGCGGGGTTCACCCTGGACTGGTCGCCAGTCAATCGCAGGGCCAACACACAAAGACAGACAACCACACACTCACACCTAGGGGCAATTTAGAGTAGCCAATTAACCTAATGTGTATGTTTTTGGTATTGTGGGAGGAAGCCGGAGTACCCGGAGAAAACCCACGCAGGCACAGGGAGAACATGCAAACTCCACATAGAAGGGCCCAGACCGGGATTCGAACCTGGAACCCTGTTGCTATGAGGTGACAGTGCTAACCACTGCACCACCGTGCCGCCCGCAAAACAACATAAAGTTGCTTTTAAATGGATTTGAAATAGAAAGGGTTTATGAGAATAAGTTTTTAGGAGTTATAATAGACCATAAGCTTTGTTGGAAACCACATACAGAATTTATTAAAAGCAAGCTATCTAAAGCTATCAGCATAATTAATAGAATTAAGAATGTATTACATAAGAAATGTTTGTTTATTTTGTATTCAACACTCGTGTTACCATACATGTTGTATTGAGCAGAAATTTGGGGAAATGTTGGTAAAACAATTACAGATTCAATATTTAAACTTCAAAAAAGGGCAATAAGAATCATTAACAAACCTTCATATTGTGAACATACTAATAAGCTTTTCATGGAATCCAATACTCTAAAATTTAGGGACATTGTGTACTTGAAAACCTTGGAAATACAATTTCGTCCTACAAACAAAAATCTTCCTCTTTGCCTACAAAAGTTATTTAAATTCTGAGATGGGCTTTATAATTTAAGAGGTTTGATTATTTTTGAAAGACATAAAGCCAGAACTAATGTTAGATGCATATGTATTTCTGTATTCTATTATTTAGGCATAAAACTGTGGATTGAGCTTAGTGACAAATTTGAAACAAGCAGTTTTTTGTTAAAGTTCAAAAAATCTTTAAAATATAAGTTAATTAACAATTACCAGGGGAAATAAATCCTGGTATGTAATTTCATTTAGTAAGATCTTTGTTTGGCTGACTTTCTGGGTAATTTAAGAAAACTTCAGGATAGGCTACAGTAAGCGAGGTGCTTCAGCCTACTCCTTTTTTTTTGTTTTGATGTGAATTGTTGAAGTAAGCAAGCCCTGGGGGATTTATTGCTTCTGACTATTCTATTGAACCCGTATTGAATCGTGACCCCAAAACCGAAGTACGTATCAAACTGTGACATCTGTGTACTGTTACACCCCTATTATTTACTGTTATCAGTGTGTCCATCTTTAATTAACTAACTTTAAGTGTATGCTTAATAAATACTTTCTACAGGAGTCTGTATTAAAGCCTTTCCATTCTTTTTTCAGGTTCTCATCACGGGTCCAGCTGACACCCCATATGCCAATGGCTGCTTTGAATTTGACGTTTATTTTCCCCAAGACTATCCCAATTCGCCACCTCTGGTCAACCTCGAGACTACTGGCGGACACAGTGTGCGCTTTAATCCTAACCTCTACAATGATGGCAAAGTAAGTTGGAAAAGGCTTGCAGTCTCTTAATGAATTATTCTTCCTAGTGATAGCAGTATCTCTGTATGTCTACTGCTGCTACTATTATAATTATTTCATTTTGTTAGCATTTGGCGAAGCGTTCGTTTTAGTTTCAAATAATCAAATATCAAAATGAAAAGTAATTTTCCATTGTCATTCCCATTACCGATGCATAAGTTAAAATTTTAGGTGGTTTGAATTCAGTTGATCACTTTCAAGGACTTCTGGTCTGAGCTGCGTCATGTGAAGACTCGGCCACTAGAGCCATCTTTTTACATCTTATCTGTTTCCTCAACCCACCTTATGTGAGTTCATTTTATGAATGTTAATTCAGCAAACCCTACTGGTTTCATAACTTGTATTTCAGTTGACTATTCTCATGCCCAGGCCACAAACACAAAGCAAAAAGACAAATGCTAATGCATGTAACACTAAGGCTACCTTGCCGACACTATCCAGTGATGATTCTGGACAAGAAGCAGTCCTGCAAGCAATAACAGATCTGAACCGTTTTTAAATATCAATGAAATGTCAAAATGTCTGCTGTGGGGGGCACTGTTGAACAAGACATGGAGTAAGATGTGTTTGTGAGTGCCCCTGCAGAGCCACTAATAATTTAACGTTTAATCAGAATCAGAATCAGAATTCCTTTATTTATCCCTGGAGGGAAATTCTTGAAATTTAATTGAAATTCTTAAATGGCATACAAACCACAACATACTACTTAAATCATATACCACTGTCATCAACAACCATCAACGTTTGATATCAGTCGCTTTCGCTGCTGTACATGGCGGCAAATCTCCGAAAATATAAGTTTGCTGTTTCCTCTAGTACAAGGCCTGAGGCCTCGCTACCAGGTACTCAAGGTAACTCCAACCGACCTGATACGCAAACAAAACCAGGAGCTAGTAGCGTGGATCTGGACGTGCTAAAGATGGACATCCTCTCTTCTCTGAGATCAGATATCTCTATCGTGGCAAGGCAAGAACTGAAAGAATTGGAATTGGGAACAACGCCACTGCCATCCAGTCCGAAATTGAGCTAATGGGAGGAAATATCAAGGACATCAAGGGGGGCTCTCAGCATGGTCGGATGAAGTTGTTTCCCTTCAAACCACGATGAGCACTCTTAAAAATGAAGTGGAAGACCTGAAAGGAAAATGTGAAGATCTAGTTGGGCGGATGAGACGAGGGAATATCTGGATTGTGGGAGTCCCAGAACAGCCCGGCTCAAGTTCAACCACGGCAGTTCCTAAACTACTGAAAGAGTTACTACGGATGGACAAAGATATACAAATTGATCACTCTCATCGCAGTTTTGGGTCTTGGAAGCCGGGAGACAAACCTCTCGTCATTATTGCAAAATTACAGTATGACGCAGACTGTATGGACATTTTAAGAAGAGCTCATGATCAGGCCCCGCTGAGTTATAACAGAAATATGGTGGCCATCTACCTGGATTACACGGCAAGTGTAGCCAAAGCAAGAGCAGCTTTTACAGATGTCCGAAAACTACTCAGAGGGCGACAAGGAGTCCGGTATGATCTGCTCTTTCCAGCCAGATTCCAAGTCACACACAACGAAGAAGAGAAAGAATTCCGGGATGCACCTGACGCGATGGACTATGTGAAAAGGAGAATAATCCCGAGGACAGAGACCTAGACCTGATAAACGCATCACTAACCTGGTGGGGAAAGAACACCGTCGATAAGTATCTCTTAGTCTTTATAAAGAGTAAGATCTACTCCGTTTCTGAAATACTGACTCTGCGTTTCTTTTTCATATACAATTATGATATATCTGTCATGTAGGAAAAGTAGCGTGACTGTAACGACACGTTGAGAATGCAACTTCAGTATGTGTATGTGCACATTTGTGTATGCGTTGAACTAACCTGACACTTCTTGAGTCCAAGAGAGTTCCCCGTTGCTCTGTTTGCTTTGATCCCAATGTTCTCAATGAGAGAGAGAGAGAGAGCAATGAGAGAGACAGTTTGTTCCGGAATACAAACTTATCAATATCCTAATGCCTAGTGGTGATAGTATGACTTTGTCACACAGCTGCTTGTCATGTAATTATTCATGTATTTTATGTATTTTTTTTCCCTTTTCTGAATTTGTTCTTAATTTTAAAAATTCTAAATTAGCATTTAATAAATTAAACAAAATGGTTTCAAAATTTATTTGGCAAGGTAAATGACCAAGAGTAAGAATAAAAACATTGCAGTTAGCTAAACCAAAGGATGGTGTGGGACTTCCAAACCTCAGATATTACTTCTGGGCCGCACAACTGAGACCTCTAATTTCTTGGATTAAGGACTTGTCACATACACGATGGCTTAATATTGAAAAAGACCTCAGCCCAATACCCCTCAAAGTACTGCCCACCCTAGACACTAGTCTTGAAAATACCCAAATGGGGGAGTGGACTAGAGTAACCTTATAAATTTGGAAAGCTGTACAGACTGCCTTTAACCTGCTAAAGGAAATCTCATCAGTGGGCAATATAGCTTACTTAAAAGGTTTTTTACCAGCACATATGGATGCAGGCTTCAAAAAGTGGTCTGAATATGGACTGTGTTATGTACAGTATATTAACTCATTCATAATGGAGAGCTTAAGTCATTCAAACAATTAAGACAGGAGTTTACCCTTCCAAGATCTGACTTTCTAAGATATTTACAACTGAGGCATTTTCTTACAACACATAAGGAATGGGCAAAAGTGAAAAATCTGAGTCTAATCAAATAATTTTTTTCAAAATTACAAGCTGGAAATGAGGTTAGAAAGGTGATCTGTGAGTTATATTCAATTTTCTTGTTAATGAACCCAAACAACACTATACAAACAAAGCAGAAATGGGAGGCTGAAATGAATGCAGATATCTCATTAGATACCTGGACAGAGATTTGCAGGGAGGCACATCAGATGACTAATGCAAATATCAGCAAACAACAGCAAAGTGGATCCTGTCCTCCTCAGACAAATGTTGGAGAAACTGTGGACCACAAAGTGGGAACCACACTCACATTTTCTGGTCATGTCTGCAGTTCGTTTCTTTTTGGAAGGAAGTGTTAGACGCCATAAGAAAAGTGTTTCACCAAAATATCCCTAATGACCCAAGGGTAGTCCTCCTTGGTTTGACCCCAGAAGGTTTTGAGGGAAGAGGCAAAATTGATCTGTTACAAATACTCTTGGGGGCTGCTATTACTGACTTGAGACTTGAGAAGTCAAACACTGACACCCCCAGCCCCCTCACACCAACACACACACACACACAGAGTCACGCACTCTGTATACTATGTATACGGACTTTTGGCATTTAACTCTTTATCGTTTTTTTTCTCTTTTCTTGTGTTTGTCTGCTGCACTAGATGCCAAAAAAAATCCTTGTAGGTGGAACCTACCTGGCAATAAAGGTTTTTCTGATTCTGATTCTATTAACAATAAGATGGTTGAAACTGGAACCACCAATATATAATATATGGCTTAAAAAGTATGGGGACTATATGAGATGGAACAAATTACATATGCAATAAGGCTACAAAGACCCACATTCATAAAGAGATGGAGCCCTGTAATGAGTTTGTTAATGCAATAAAGCGTATTTTTGTCTTATTTATTATTGTTTTTTATTTTTATTTTGTTTATTCATCTTTTTTTCGTTTTTCTTTTTGTTTTCTACTTATTTACGTGTGTGTTTTGTCTCATTTTTTATATGAAGTTATATAGTGAAGTGGATATCAAGCAGCTGAAAATGTGTATAAGGTAAAAATGCAAAATTATATTGTATGCATGAAATGGAATATTTTGGTGAAAATAAGAGTTCCAAAAAAAAAAAAAAATCAATGAAAAAGTAAACCAGCAAGCATCAGAGTTGCTGAACCAAATAATGTGCCTTAAGGAGGAATTGAAAACTGCCAGTGGGCTGTCTTCAAATGCAAGAACATGGAGGGCAAAGAGAGGACATTAATTCTTGGCAGATTTCATCAAGAGATGCTCATTGAGGCACTGGTTTTGGATGAACTTCCACTACTGGACCAGCAGCATCCGGTTCTGCATCAGTGACCAGAATATGATTAGCCACCATGAGCTTTTGTGGTGAGATGTCATAATTTTCAGAAAAGGGAAACAATCCTACCGCACCACAGGAACTGCAGAGAGAATCTGCAACCTACTCAGGCAGACGGGCAAGCAAGTGATGAGCAGCTTTTCAGAAGATCAGATCAATGCAATGAGACTGTGAGGGAGTGCAGTATGGACTGTGGTATACTGCATTGCATAGGCTTGTCTTAAACGTGACTATGTCTGAGATGGATTGTTTACTTTTTTCCCGTGTGTATGTGTGTCAATCAGGTATGTTTAAGTATCCTCAACACATGGCATGGGAGACCAGAGGAGAAATGGAACCCGCAGACCTCAAGCTTTTTACAGGTAAGCCAAAAGTTTGGCTAGGGGTTTTGAGTGCAGGAGGATGTCCTTAGTCTCCTTGAGACAGGTCACAGCATTAACTGAACTGTTGATAAATATGTATTATATATCATATATATATATTGAAGGATATATGTTTATGTGGCCAGAATATTCCATTAGGAGAATACCTAAGGTATGTTCGTAAGTTCGTAAATTCATCAATAGATTGGGATTATACCAGACTAGTTGGTGGCATTGATTAGTTTGTGGTTTTCCTCCCAGCTCTCTTGGAAACCAGACCATTTAGATCCTTTAAGTGCTTAGAACTTACAGTGGAATTATCTGTTTGGATCACAGTGAGATGCCTGGATATTTTGATCACATAATTCCATTTCTCCACAACTCTTTTCTAATTTTTAATCTTCTATAGGTGCTAGTGTCAGTGCAGTCTCTCATTCTGGTGGCTGAGCCGTACTTCAACGAACCAGGGTATGAACGCTCTCGCGGGACTCCCAGTGGCACCCAGAGCTCACGGGAATATGATGGTAACATCCGGCAGGCCTCTGTCAAATGGGCCATGCTCGAGCAGATACGTAACCCTTCACCATGCTTCAAAGAGGTAGGAATCACTCTATTATGAAGTGTTTTCTTGGGGGCTGGGGACTGTTCCAGAGGGGTGGGGCCTTCACAGCAAAAGTTTGGAACACCCTTGGATTGGGCACAAGGCATGAATAAGAGACCTTGTTCTGCTGATATGAGTTTCCTATATTAAATATTCCATATTTAATATTCCATGGTTCTAACAAATCATGTTGGAACTATGTTTGTTGTCATGTTGTCTTCTCTGAAACTAAATAACTTCCACACTGGCAACCACATTTACCTTTCTAGTCTACGTTGCATGGCTCTGTCCGGGTCCAGCAGATGTCATGAGCATGAGAACGACGTACTACACTTTCCCATCTTCCATCTTTCTCAACATAGTCTTCTTCTTGTTCTTCTCCTTCCGTTTACTGGGTGAATTGCAAACCAGTTTCATAGGTACATGCTGCCACCTACCGATTTCAAGTGAGCAGATGCTGCACTTGTTATAACAATGAAAGCAATTGGATGGATTCATAAAATCAGCTCTGTTTATCATAAATAAATTCATTATTCCCAATAAGATCTAATTATAATTATGCCTCATGGGATCTGAAACTAGCACTTTTTAAAATTGTTCTGAGCAGTTTTAATCGCTAATGCAGCCACTTTATCCATGGCTTTGCACAAACCATATCACTTTATTCACAGTCAGGATGGTTTCTATTTAGTTCTTGTTGAAAGAACTTTCTTTACCAGAGTGGAAATATGTGATGACCCTGGTAGTTTCTCTGTGATGTTGATTCCCAGGAACCTAAAACTGTTCCCCTGTTCCACCTCAGCTCAAATGATGTAGACAGGGGTATGTGTCTTTGTCTTTTATCTCTGTCTGCACAACTCTTCAAGATTGCTGATTTATTTCTGAAGTGAATGTAATCTGTAACTAAATAACTTCCACACTGGCAGCAACATATTTACCTTTCCAGTCTATGTTTCATGGCTCTATCCAGGTGGTGGCCAGGCTGGAAAAAGTCCCTGAGATGTTTAGGTCCAAATAAGACTTAATGTCTTTCAGACAGTTTTCCAAATTGGTAAGGTGGCTTCTGTCATCTGGTTTTATAAATAAGTGTAGCTGAGTATCATAATATATAATAATGAAAATTGATGGAGTGCTTCCAGATAATATTCCCTAATGGAAACATGTGAAAAGAGTGAAAAGTATCAGCCCTAATACTGAACCCTGACGTATACCATAAGTAACTTTGCTATACTTGGAGCATTTTTGATTAATGTTAACAAACTGATACCAGTCAGATAATTGTAACTTGAACCATTGAAGGGTGGATCCTTTAATCCCAATTTCATGGTCCAGTCTCTGGAGAAGAATGTTGTGATCAATGGCATCAAATGCAGCACTGAGATCTAGAAGTACATGTATGGAGACACGACCTCTATTGGATGCCAGGAGAAGGTCATTAGAAACTTTTATCAGTGCTGTTTCAGTACTATGGTGTTCTCTAAATCCATATTGGAATGCTTCAAAAAGGTTGTTAGAGTGGAGACGTCAATGTAGCTGCTCTTGGACAACCTTCTCAAGGATCTTGGAGATGTATGGAAGCTTGGATATAGGTCTGTAATTAACTAATACATCTGGGTCAAGGGAAGGTTTCTTTAATAGTGGTTTGATGACAGTCACCTTAAAGTCCTGTGGTACATAACCTGTGACTAAAGAGAGATTGATCTGGTTCAGTATAGAAATGTTAACTAAGGGAAAGAGGTCCTTAAGCAGTCTAGTTGGGACCAGGTCAAGTAGATGTGGATGATTTGGATGAGGTAATGACTGAAGTTAACTCTGAGAGATGAATAGGGGAGAAGCTGTCCAAACATATTTTAGGTTTGGAGGGTGTTGTAAGAGAAACTGTATTGGTGGAGTACCTATCCTTGCTCTGATGTTCACAATCTTATCAGTGAAGAACGTAAAGAAATCATCACTGCTGAGAGTCAGGGTGGGGGATGCATGGCGTGATGGTAAGTTCTGCTGGAATGAGTTCTTTAAATTTAGATAAAGCGGTGTCAGAAAGGCATCTTCTGTAGTGGATTTTTTATCAGACAAAGTATAATTTGCTAAAGTAAATTCAAATGTTATTAAGGAGTGGTCAGACAAGACAGGATTTGGGGGGAAAAGTGTAGGTGGTCAGCCTCAATGCCATAGGTTAGCACCAGGTCTAGGATATGATTAAAGGAGTGAGTGGGTTTATTTAGAACAACTCTGACTAATTCTGCCTAAACTTGAGCAGTTTTCTTTGTACAGTACTACACTGTACATACGTATGTTAGGTGTGACCTTCAGTACTACTTTCGCTTTTGGTTCTTGATGTCACTGAAAAAGATAAGACATTATGGTGAATATTGTCAGGCTGGTGAGTATGGGGAATGTTTGATTTTTAAATACCATTGCCAAGGTTTGGGACTGATAGAAGAAAGATAATTTTTTTTACCTTACTTTGAGAAATATTAGTTGATAGTTTTGCTGACTCTTTATTTGAAGGTTTGCATATAAAACCTTAGGTCAATTCTGTAATTTTCGAAGTGAAACTCACATTCAGCTGCAGTATTCTTTTGCCCGTTATTGACTCACTCTGATATTCTTTTCTTAACCTATCTCATCCCTTATCCCTAATCTGAACAGCTCAAGCAATAAGGACAAGTTCTAGCCACTCAGAGGCCTTTTAGGGCAGGTCATGAGTTAGCTATCATGAAAAAAAAAAACTGTCTGTTGTGTTCACTGGGAGCTAACGGCAAGTTATGTGGTTTTGCGTATTACTTGATTTCAGTAAAATCAGGATGTTAGGGATATTAAGGATATTACGATATTAGCAGCAGCAGACACTGACTGGCATTTACAATAGTGAGTGGCTCTGAATGTGCATTAAATTCCCCTTTCAGCTATTGGTCCTGTTAGCTGACCAGTTCCTAACTCCTTCAATGAAGATGCCAACCATATGAACCATTAGATACCACCATCTGTAAACATTACACATGGTAAATATCACCATGTTAGCACTTACATTGCATAGCATTGTAATGTTAGGATTTAGCTCAAAACACTGCTTTGTGTTTCCTAAAAGGTTATTTGTCAAGACACCCAGTGTTTGTCTCATAATTGCATAATTGAAGAGTTTGCATATAGAGTTCTCTTGCCTGCTGTAAATGATGACCATTTCCAAATATCAAAAGTTAAATGGCTGCTAACCCTCACTGCTAGAATTGAGGAAAATGACTTCTTTGAACAACCACATCTGTACATGTCCATGCATAATGTCAGGCATATGCTTCTATTTTTGTGTCTCTTACCACTGGTTGTCTACAGACTTCGTGTCCCTATATCTGGACCTTGTCTCAAGAAAGCTTGAGCAGTGACTGATCTCACCATGTTTACCACACTTTTCCCTCTCAGCTGGGGACTGTTGCCCACCTCGTTGGATGTAACTTAAGCAGCTGAGAGAATGGGGGTTTATGCTGGAGGAATAATCAACAGAGCAAGGGACTAGAAGTACTGGCAAAGATGGAATGAAGATACAGAGAGCAGATGGAGATGAAGAAAGAGGGATTAAATCCAACTCCCAAACCCTTTTAGCTGCCTCTGTGCCTCTTTCCTCTTGGTAAACAGTAAATCAGCAGCTACCATAATAACTAATCCAGTCCCTCCGCCAGCAGAGGGGCAGCTAGAGACACATTCCCTATTGCGCTTACGGCATACTGATACTGACTCGGCTCTAGTGACTGTTGCTAGGAAGTTGACTGGAGGGGCAGGAAAGCAGGGCACTTGGGTGTAAATAATTGACATCACCTATTGAGCTGTATCCTTCATAATTATGGCAGAGAGATGAAGCACCTTTTATGATAAACAGCCTGTCAGTAAGATAGAAGTTGATCTTGTTTATTCTAGGTTTGGTAGGGTTCTATTTTATGCAACAATAAAACTGGTATAACTGGTAAAAGTGCAAAGCAACACATTTAAGTAGTGTTGCATCATTTTAGATCTTTAAAATAACATATCAATAAAATAAATTGCTGTCATGTTAGCAGCATAAGGGTCTTTTTAGCCATTCCAGCGCGTCTGTAGGGCTGTACTTATGCACAGCAGTGCAGTCAGTAGTCAGCAGCAGTCAGTTTGCTCATACACCGATCAGCCGTTGTTGTTACAATGGCACCTGGCAGTGGGTGGGATATATTATATTAACATTTGTCCTTAAAGCTGATGTGCTGGAACAGAAAAAATGTCTTGCTCAAGGACACTTCAACATGCAGATCGGAGGAGCCAGTGGACAATTCACTCCACCTCCTGAGTCACAGCTGCCTAAGTGCAGTTGACATTCACTCTTTCATGTTCCTGGAGTGGATTTACTTTAAATTACAATTTAATTCTGTGATTGTTGCCAAGCATATGTTTTTCCCCCAAAACACCCAATATATAGACTGAACTACCAATGTATCTGTGTGACAACTCGGACTATGTCTGATTTCAACACTTCCTGCAAACATAAAGCTTTAGGAGATACACTGATTATTTGCCCAAGTTGAAACATTTTGAAATGCTACTTTGCCTGAGTTTCAAACACTGAGATTATACTCTCAAACATTTAATCACATAGTGTGAGAATAAAGTTGTGTCTAATGGTTTTTTGCTGTGAAAACCCATTCATTGTTGATAATAATTGAATGAGAATAAAATGTGCTGTAACTATATAACTCTTCTCAGACTGTAAATGCCACAACTGCACTCCAAAAGATTAGAGAGAAGTTTGTCACAGTAATTTGTTTCTTTTACCACGGTCACTCTTATCTTTTTAAAAGTACAGGAGTGGAAGGTTCCTTTGTTCTGTTGCCCTGTTGTTGAACACAGTTGTGTCATGTGTTTGCAGGTAATCCACAAACACTTCTACCTGAAACGAACAGAGATCATGTGTCAGTGTGAGGAATGGATTGCTGACATCCAACAGTACAGCAGCGACAAGAGGGTCGGCCGCACTATGTCCCACCATGCTGCTGCACTAAAGGTAATGGTATTAAATATACTTTATGTAATGAAAATGCACAACATCTGGTATTATGGGCTCTTAAACCAAATTTCCACTTAAATGCTTCTGTATAAATATCGAACATGTAAGGCCAGTCTGATAAATGAGCCGAGGTTTCCTGTTTCCATGTGGTGAAGGAAATGAGGTTCACAGAAAACTGATAAACAGTGAGTTAGATAAGATGAACTTTATTGATCCCGCAGTGGGGAAATTCACTTGTCGTGGCAGCTCACAAGGACAGAAGAGGAGTTCAAAAAGTGTGCAAAAACAGTTACAAAAAAATATAGAGGTAAAATAAATTAACAATTTACAAGGTACGGTAAACACAGTACAGTATACAGCTGTATACAAGTCCTCACAATGCAGGGGATAGCAGGCCTCACCTTCAGGTTCTTAGTCATCTTCACTCTGCTGTTGAACGCACACTCAAGAGCAAATAGCATGCTTAATTATACAAAGTATAGCACAAACTCAGCATTACCACTATGTCAGGGAGCATCTCCTCTCTTCTCCCTCTCAATAAATGAGTACAATTAATGCCCATTTTAAATAACCTCTATTGATAAGAGACATGAGCATAGCTAACTGTTACCCCACAGCTGCATTCCACTGGATACAAGATTCTTGTCATTTAGCTTCCATGTACAGAGCACAGTACAGCTGAGACTGATGGGAATGGCTTCAGTTCATTAGTTCTGTAGGTCTCCAGTATGAACTAAAGTATTGGACAAATTATACTGCTGACCTCATGATGAAAAGTCACTTGTTTTATTCTCTTTGGACCATGAATATCAATAGGTCACTCAGGACCCAGATGGCCATTCTTGACCTTTGACCCACAAACTGGTTAATGTGACTCTGGAAACTGGTTAATGTAATTTTGACTCAATCCCACATACACCATTGTGCTATCAAAACTAGAGCCCCAAATGTGAATGCCTCTCTTGCCATCTTCAGTCTTACATCATGTCCAATTCAATTCAATTCAGTTTATTTATATAGCGCCAATTCACAACAAAAGTTATCTCATGACACTTTCCAATTTGAGCAGGTCTAGACCAAACTCTTTAATTAAATTGTAAATAGAGCGAGCCCAACATTCCCCCTTGAGCAAGCACTTGGCGACAGTGGCGAGGAAAAACTGCCTTTTAGAAGGCAGAAACCTCGGAGCAGACCCTGGCTCAAGATGGGCGGCCATCTGCCTTGACCGGTTGGGTTGAGAGAGAGAGAGAGAGAGAGAGAGAGCAGGAGAGCGACAGAGAGAGCAAGGGAGAGAGGCAGAGGGGGTGGGGTTTTGATTTTTCCTAACCAACCAGATAATCTAGAGAAAATAGAGAATATCTACCAAAATCTAAATTTTGTTATATATAAAAATTATTTGTTATAAAGTTATGTTGTTAATTTATATATATTTGGACATGTAAACGTGAAGGAACGTCTCTGTACCCCGGACAATGAACTGCTAGGGAGAGTTCACATCTACCATTGTTATGGCTGTTTACATCCCCCCATCAGCTGAAGCGGCGGCGGCCTGTGAAGTCGTCAGCTCCACCGCGGCCAAACTACAGACTGAACACCCGGATGCATTCATGGTTATTACAGGAGATTTTCATCATGCTTCACTGGACAAAACTCTCAATAACTTTAACCAGTATGTCGACTGCCCCACCAGAGACAATAAGAAGCTGGATCTCCTGTATGCTAATGCCATGGATGCATATGACGCCACAGCCCTCCCTCCCCCTCGGCAGGTCAGACCACAACTTGGACGTGATGACTCCCAAGTATGTCCCTCTTGTGAAGAGGCAGCCTGTGCACACCAGGACGGTGAGGAGGTGGACACAGGAGGCTGCTGAGGCACTGCAGGACTGCTTCGAGTCAACAGACTGGGATGTACTCTGTGCGCCGCATGGGGAAGATATCGATATGATGACTGACTGCATCACCCAGTGCATCAGATTCTGTGCGCACACCACCATGCCAGCCCGGACCGTGCACTGCTACTCCAACAACAAGCCCTGGATCACCAGTGATCTGAAGGCACTTCTGAATAAGAAGAAGAAGAAGGCTTTCAGGTCTGGAGACAGAGAGGAGCAGAGGAGGGTGCAGCATGAACTCAGAGACATGCTGAGGACAACTACAGGAGGAAACTGGAGGCCAAACTCCAACAAAACAGTGTGAGGGATGTGTGGACGGGAATGAAGCACATCACGGGGATGAAGGGGTAAAGTAGGCAGACATTAGGGAGCCTGGACAGAGCAAACCAGTTCAACCAGTTTTTTAACAGGTTTAGCTCATCTCCTGCCACCCCATTGACACCCCCAGCCTCCCACACACCCACACTGTCCCGAATGGCTCGACCCAACCCCCAGCATTCTCCTGTACAACACCTCTTCATCTGCCCCTCCCCAACTCCTCCTCCACAGAAGACATCATCAGCCCAATGGTGACTACAGGCCAGGTAAAGAGGCAGATGGAAAAACTACATTAGCAAAAGGCTGCTGGCCCTGATGGCATCACACCCAGGATGCTGAAGACCTGTGCCAGCCAGCTGTCTCCTGTACCGGGACATCTGTACAACCTGATTCTGAGTCAAGAGAAAGTCCCGACACTGTGGAAGAAGTCCTGTCTTGTTCCAGTCCCCAAGAAGTCGATGCCATCTGACCCGGCAGACTACAGACCAGTCTTCCTCATATCTCATCTGATGAAGGTCCTGGAGAGACTGGTCTTAGCCCAGCCGAGGCCACAGGTGAGGATCTTTCTGGACCCCTTACAATTTGCCTACCAGCCCCATTTAGGAGTCGACGATGCTGTCATCTACCTGCTGCAACGAGTCCATTTGCATCTGGATGGTGTGGGAGGCACGGTGTGGATCACATTCTTTGATTTCTCCAGTGCTTTCAACACCATTCAACCCCTGCTACTGGGTGAGAAGATGGGTGGATGTTGACGACGCAAAGATCTCCTGGATTACTGACTATTTGACAGCCAGGCCACAGTTTGTCTGTCTGGGCAATGTCTGATGTGATGGTCAGTGATATAGGAGCTCCACAGGGAACTGTGCTTTCTCCCTTCCTCTTCACCTTATACATCACTGACTTTCAGTACAACTCTGAGTCAGGTCACCTGCAAAAGTTTTCCGGTGACTCAGCTGCTGTTGGGTGTAATAGAGAGGGAGAGGAGGGCGAGTACAGGACACTGGTGGACAACTTTATAGAGTGGTCTGAGCAGAATCACCTGAGACTAAAGAAAGATGGTGATCGACTTCAGGAGGAAGAGGACGCCTTCACAGCCACTACGGATCAGGGGGAGGTGGTGGAAGCTGAGGATGCCGAGATCCTTCAACATGTGCAGTCTCAGACTAGACACTTTTAAGACCGTGGTGGAGAGGAGGTCGCTGAACAAACTGTTATCCATCATGGACAATGATCAGCACCCTCTCCATCAAGCAGTTGACAGACAGCAGAGCACCTACTCCCACAGGCTGCTATAGCTCCACTGTCGAAGGGACAGATACAGGAAATCTTTCTTGCCACATGTCATCACACTGTACAATAACAGCTAAAACTCTGCTCATAACATACAGTCACTAGGCACTTTATATGTTTTACACACTCCGTTCACTGCACCTTACATTCTACTTTATTTTGCACATTACACTGCTTATTTGTTGTATATACGCTTTTTTTATATTGCTTTGTATGTTGCTATTTTAACATTTTGTGTATAGATTATTGTTTTTCTTTCACGGTATCGTCATTGTGTGTAATGCTGCTGCTGCACTGTAATTTCCCAGCCTGGGATCAGTAAAGCATACCTGTCTATCTATTTTAAGTTGTTAACTAATTGTTTTAGAAAAACCTCTGTAGCAGCATCTGTTTTGTCTGTAGCAGTTCCCATTGTTGTTTTTACTCCTTGGTTCTGGTGACAGCTGTGTTAGTCCTGCCCATGACGCTGATGCTGCATTTGATTTGTACTCGTAGGTCTTTTTCTAACTTCGAACACTACCCAAAGTCGGAATTCCAACCCGATAACTTGGTCAACCTCAGTGGATACCAAGTTTGCAAAGCAAGATGGTTTGCCCAGAGTATCGACTGTAAATAAAAGCTGTGGTTTTGCATGCTTTTTTGCACTTTTGTTTTTTTTTGTGTCCAATTTAGTAAGCCGCATACACAATACTGCCTTACTACTGCCTATAGGCATAAAGCTATGGTCTTGTTAGATGTGGAATACAGCGTAATGTGTTGTTTAGTGACTGGTGCTGCTTGTAACCGGTCAGTGGCTGAATAACGTCATGTTAAACAAGCTGTCTTGTGTTGCAAATAGGATGCATCCAGCTCAGTTTTAACGGATGTAATGTCGCTCCAAGTCCAGAGTTACAACTCTCTGTAACCGTTTTAACTGTCTGTTTCACTCTCTCTCACACACAAGCACAAACAACACACAGCCAATTGTCTTAACTGTTCTTGTTCTTATGATATTTGCTGCAGTGACATTACTGCTTGCGTAGAAGTGTTTAAAATAACTGAAAGCAGGCTGTCTAATCATTAAAGTAAATCACTAAAGAAAACACTCAGACATTTTGCTATATAAATAAATTGAACTAAGATCTTGAGTTGGTGACTCAAGTGGGTTCAGTGTTTTTTACCTTTACAGACATCATGAAAACAAAGACAGCCATACATTATGTCTGACTTTGTATGTGTGTGTATGTGTGTATTTTCTTTGTGCAGAGACACACGGCTCAACTCAGAGAGGAGCTTCTCAAGCTGCCCTGCCCCGATGGTCTGGAGCCTGACTGTGATGAATTCTCTGAGGGGAGTGCCACCCTCATCCTCAAAGAGCTGCCCAGTCAGGATGCAGAGAAGCCGGGCAGCAGTCAGGACAACCACTGCAGTGAAGCAAAGCTATGAGTCTTCACTGCTCCCTTCCCTTCAAAGCTTCTCCAGCCCTCCCCGCTGCCCCTTGTGATTATACTCTCTAAAGACTTAATGGCTTCAGAGCACAAGCCTCCACTTTGTCAATATTTGTATGTAAAGGTCAAATAGCAGAATAGAAGAGGACGATGGGGATGTAGGGAACCAGAACTCTGAACTATGCTACTCCCGAATTGAAAAATGTCATCAAAAACTTTTATTTACCTGTAAAGGAGTGTAAGGAGTGTAAACATTTTGTGCTTTTTCCAATTGTGAAATAACCACTGATTGGTATGTTATGAAACTTGTTTATGTATACATAACGGAAGAAGAAAATTACAAAATATATAAGGGAAACTACCTTTAAGGAAGAATGTTTACTGAATGTTAATTTCTTTTTTGTTCTGTTTTTTTTTTGTTTGTTTGTTTGTTTTTTTGACTCTTAGACATTTTGGTCATTCTTTAAGGATACTATTAAAAAAAAACAATCTCAGATAAAACCCCTCTGGTCATTTGCTGCTTCATTTGATTTCCCTAGTTGAATAAAGGCTGAGATGGACATTCTTAAATGCTATGTTATCCATTTTACAGGTTCTAAATTAAAAAAAAAAAAACACATGCTCTGGGATGAACGTTTGTTCCCTCTCAGAACTTCTCCGTGACTATTTTTATTGACATGACTGTAGATTGTAAGACTGTGTCAGAGCCACAAAGGAAATGTATTTTGAAGGCTTGTGCATGTGTATGTGTGTTTTCTGTGTGTGTGCAACATTCCCCAGTGAGATAGAAAGCTGTGATGTGCCTTTGATATACACCATACCACCAAATTCTAACTAGTACCTTAACTGATTTCTTTGCTATTTCTACAAAATTAATAATTCTGCTCAGTCTGACATAAAATTGCTTTGATCTTTTTTATTATGTTGAAATCCACAGAACAAAAATGCACTTTCTATTTTGCTCACTCCTTAGAACAGTCTTACTCCTTTTGCTAGTACATTAAATGGAGCTTGAAAGTATGGATTGATTGTGCAAATGTTTCTTTCTACATTTAAAAGAACATCAAGCTTGTTGCCTCAATGACAGAGAGAGAGCAAGAGACCAGAAGAGATGGTTAACACTGATTGCCTGAGCAAAGTTTTCAGTTAGAAAATAAGCTGGTACCATAATAATGACCTGTCCAATAGGAGGTGCAACAGTGAGCATTTTTTTGGTCAAGAAGCTTAAAGAAAAAAAATTTAATTTTCAGTGTATTTGAGTATTTCTTGAAAGTGTCTCTCATCAAGTGCGAGAATAACATAAATAAGCAGACTCCCTTCTTTCCCAGCTCCCAAGGAAAGCCATGGTGGGTGCAATCCAAACTATTCAATTCAGTTCAGTTTATTTATATAGCACCAAATCACAACAGAAGTTGTCTCATGACATTTTCCAATTAAAGCAGGTCAAGACCAAACTCTTTAATGTGACTTTTGGTACAGAGAGACCCAACAAAACCCCCATGAGCAAGCGTTTAACAACAAAGTAGCATTATTTTCTGATCAACAGTAAACTTGCATCAGGGTGAACATGGCCCAAAATAATGATCAAAACAAATATGAATAATCCAAATTAACTTCCTTAATTTTAACAGTGTTAAACAAAGGCTTCCTATTCATACAGCTTCCTGGACTACTTGTTTAAAACATTACAGTATGTGCAGAAGAAGAACATGCTTTTATATCTCATTCATAACTAAGAGCTAGGGAGATGAGCAGCCCTAATGGCACAGACAGTTCTCATTTTAAAGAAGGTACCAGAACTTAAAATGACTCAAAAAATTATTATCAAATTTATTATCAAAAATTACGACTCCATACCAGAGCAGTTTGTTATGCAGCTTACAAGAAAGACATTGATGTGATTTGTGAAAATCTTAGTTAGCTTGCTTAATTTTTCTGTTTCTTTCAAGAGAATCCCACAGTCTGACATGACCGAAGTATGTAACTTACTCCTCTGGTTTCCAATTATAGTTACTATTATTTATTAAAGGCTTAGAATTCTTATTGTACATGTGAAAATACCTGTAATTGTCACCTTATAAAAATTACGTGTCTTGGTGACTAACCCTGCACCACATTAGGAGCTGCTTTCTCTAATATCTTTATTTTCTTCTTCTCTTTATCTTTTTTTTTTTTTTGATGACATCCGGCAGAGCCCTGTAGAACAGCAATTCAGCAGTGTAGCTGTGAGCTAAACTATGAAGTGCTTTAAAGGTGATGAGCAAAATCATGAAATCAAATTCTAGAACTGGCAGACTCTGAGGGACCAAAAAGAATTATTTCTGATCTATTTTCATTTAGCCAGAGAAGGTTAAAAGATATTCAGCGCTTTATTTCTGAAAGGCAGGATACAAGATGATTACATTTTTGATTTGATTTAAATAAATCAGTAAATCTGTGTGTCATCAGCATCAGGAACACTGGTACTGGTTTTTCTTTTGTCTGATGCATGAATAGCAAAGTGCCAAGGTGGAGCCCTGGGGAACACAGGTCAGAGGGACCACAGAAGAGAATGGATTACCTAGAAAATTCCTGTCTGCTAAAAATAATTTAAACTACTGGAGAGCAGTGTCCCTGATGCTGATGCACCTTTCAAGGTGATACAGTAGGATAGTGTGATGCACCACGTCAAAAGCGGAGATCAAATTCAGAAGAATTGAAATCAGTTGTAAGTAAGAGGCAATTTGAAACATTGATGAGAACAGATTTAGTACAATGATGTGGCTGGAAACCTGATTAGAAAAATCAAAAATATCAAATGCATTCATGAAAATGTTAACACTGAGTAAACAGTCTTCAAAGAAACCTTTTATTAGAACCTTTCTAATCGGTTAGGTCAAGGATTGGTTTCTTGAGAGCAGGGTGCACTATTGCATGCTTGCTGTCATATTTTGAAGTGTCTTTTAATTAGTTTCCTGTTTTATTTTATAGTTTTTCTCCCCTTGTGTCCTGTTACCTTTTCATTTCCTGTCTTTTATCTGTTTTTCTTTATTGCTTGCCCCACCCTGACTGTTTTCACCCGTGTCTTGTCCTCTCTGTCTGTATATACCTGTGCTCTCCTTGTGTGTGTTGTCAGTTTGCCTGTTTTTGCTGCCTTCCTTGTTATCCCTGTATTCTGTGTTTCCCTGTTATCCCTGCATTTGCTTTGTCTTTTGGATTATTCTTTGTTTGGACTCTTTACCTGAGTTCCTAGCCTTTTTTTGTTTGCTTCTGTTCCCTTTTGACTGAGTTTATTTATTAAAGTCTTTTGTTCACCTTATCCTCACGTCAGTGTCTGCATTTTGGATCCTCCATTTTGTGACTTAGAACACTTCTGGCAGGAGGAAACCCAGCCAGAGGACAGGGAGCTATTTAACACAACTTGTCCACAGGTAATTATATTTAGAATGGAGTAGGGTGAATAAATGGACCCAGGAAATACTTCTGTGCATGCATTTTAGAGATCAGGCAGCATTTTAGAAGGCATCTAAATTGTGAAGAACTGTGTGTCTCTTCGGACACAGTTTACCGGTAAATGGAACTAAGTGCCTCCACTCAAGCACATTACAGGATTATTCTATTTACTGCACTTTATACTTCTATTGCACAACATTTCAGTAAGAAACATTGTATTGACTGCCCTGCTACATGCATCTGACAACATTAGTGTCGGGATTTGGGTTTTAGTCTCTGGACTTTCTGGTGTTCTCCCTGTTTTTCCCCTCCAACTCTGTCTTTTTTTGTAACTGCTTTGCTGTCCTTGTGTGTTTGTATCTTTAAGCACAGCTGGATGGGGTTGACCTACTTTCACCCAGCCAATGCACCTACACCGCTGTTCCCCATCTCCTGTAATCAACTCTATCCCAAACCAGAACATTTAAACTCTGGTTCGTTCCTGACATCTGTGCCAGATCATACAGTTCTCTTTAATGCTATTCCCTTCAGCCCAACATTTTCTTGGATTCTTAATGTCTTCATTTCTTCTTTGTTTAATCTCCTTTGCTCCAAGTTCAATGCCTCCAGGCCTGGGGCATTCCCGCTCTGCTCCCAAGTTATTTCTGTGTTGCCAGTAGTTTTATGTTTCTCCTTCCTTTCCTGGAAAACTGCCAGTCACTATGACCACACTGCACTCACCCCGCCACACAGCTCTCACATTCATACTTATTGCAAACTCTCAGCTAAGGCCCACTTCTGATTAAAAAAATGTGATAACTTGGAATAAACAGGACATGACATAAAAAGAAGAAAACAAAATAAATATGTATCTAAGTGTTATGCATTTTTCCAAAAATCAGAAGGTCAGTGGTTCATTCCTGGTCAGTCTGCATGTCAAAGTGTTTGTGTTGTTATTGCTCCTGATGAGTAGGTGGCACCTTGCATGGAATCTTCAGTGTATGAATGTCTGGGTGAATGGATGAATGCTGGCTTGTGATAAACTGCCTTGAGTGGCTGGTTACAGTCCAAGATGAACTTTACTGAACTCACAGTGGGAAAATTCACTTGTCATGGCAGCTCACAGGAACAGAGTAGATTGCAAAAAGCAAAAGTGTAGAAAACAGTTTCAAAAATAAAAGACTTAAATTAACAGTTTTAAAATAAATGCTGTACAATATACCGCTATACAGGCTATATACATATCAGCTTAGTGGTGGAAGGTGATGATTCTTGGTAGGTATTGCACAGTTCTGTAAGGATATGGGGGGAAAGAGGACTAGACTGTTCAGTTGTACAGCCTAATTGCAGTGAGAATGGAGGACCTGCTGTAGCTCCTTCCTACACTGAGGGTGTAGCAGTCTGCCGCTGAAGGAGCTGCTCAGAGTCTCAACTGTCTGATGCAGAGGGTGAGAGGTGTTGTCCACGATGGATGTCATCTTGGCTAACATCCTCCTCTCACCCACCTCCTCCACAGAATCCGGTGGGCAGCCCAGGACAGAGCTGGCCCTCCTGACCAGTTTGTTCAGTCTCTTCCTGTCCCGGTCCCCAACAGACCACAGCCTATTGAATAGCAGAGGCTACTACAGAGTCATAAAAAGTCCTTAGGAGGGGCCTGCACACTCCAAAGGACCTCAGTCTCCTCAGAAGGTGGAGGCGACTTTGTCCCTTCTTGTACAGGGCGTTGATGTTATGTGACCAGTCCAGTTTATTGTTGAGGTAAACACCTAGATACTTAAAACTGCGCAATGTCTGAGTCCTGGATGTTCACTGGTGTATGTGGTAGGGCTCTTCAGAAGTCAATCACCATCTGCTTCGTTTTGCTGGTGTTTAAGCTCAGCTGGTTGTGCTCACACCAGTCCACAAAGTCCATGGTGACTGACCTGTACTCCATCTCATTCCCCTCGGACACAGAGCCAACAATGGTAGAGTCATCAGAGAACTTCTGGAGGTGACATCTGCTGGTGTTGTAGGTAAAGTCTGAGGTGTAGAGGGTGAAGAGGAAAGGTGAGAGCACTGTTCCCTGGGGCTGTTCCCATGCTGCAGACCACCACCTCAGACACAGTCTCACATACTGTGGCCTGTTGGTGAGGTAGTTGATGATCCAAGGAAGGTCAGTTACTGAAACTGAAATTTTGAATCGGGTATTTGGTCTTGCAGATTCCAGACACAAGAGGTAAATTTAAGCAGCCTAAAAACAAAGGCGAGACCTTTTGCCACACATGGCAAAATTAAAGTGACCTAGAAGAGAAGCAGTTAATTAACCTAAGCAACAAGTAAAAGTCCCTAAATCACCTTGATGCTCCCTGTTGTCAAACTGACCTTATAACATGTGATGACATTTTAATCACAGTCCCAAATTGCACCTCCTCCAGCACCACAGTCAGCGACAGCTCCATCCCAACAGAACGAAGCAGGGGCCAGCGGCGAGAGGCCAGCAGACAACACCAGAAGCAACACAAAGAAGGTCGAGCAACAAAAGGCTGAAGAAGAGGAGACAATGTCACATGACCCCAGGCTCTCTTTGCCAGAACACCCCACTGAACTGTTGTGCCCAATGGTGGATGTGGTGGGGCCCAACAGTGTGATGCTGGTCCACCGCCCTTGGGCAGAGGCAGACCTCACTGACACCATTTCTCACCCGCCCCTGCCAGAGAAAAATTCTACCCAGTGGGTGAGAGAATTCGCACATTTTTGCAAAGACTATAGACCAACCATGAGAGAATTGCAGAGGGTACTGCAGAAGAACTTTGGGACTCAATATCATAAAATCAGGGGTTATTTTACTGAAGCCAGACTGCCTCTGTGCATGAAAAACCCAGAATGGACACATAATGGCAAACAAGACTACCAAAACACAGTTACAGCACTCTGTGCAGCAGTCCAGGTAACCGCTCTGGAGCTAATGAATCAGGGCTCAGAAGAGACTGTGAGCGCATTCCTGGCGCGCCTCACTGTTGCCTTTGACTGTCACAGCGGCATGGAGTACCCAAATGCTATGGGAGACTCCCCACTTTCTGCTTACGAATCATACCTGAAAAGCCTGTTCCTTAGCAGAATGCACCCCTCACTGGCAGAAGCCTGTCGCCGACACTGCATTACCTGGAAATTATGTAGCTTAGCAGATATTTTACAACATGCTGAGCACAAAGAAGATATTCACAGATGTCATAATGCACTGAAGAAAAAGGAAAGACAGGAGAAACTGGAAGAGGCCCATGTACAATGTGCAATGACAAGCGGGGGGACAAGAAGAAGGGCGTGAAACGGGGAAGAAGCAGGTTCTGAAGTAACGTGCAGGGCAGAGGCCACTGGGACCCAGAAGAATGTTTTAACTGCAGAGAAAAAGGACATAGGGCAAATTTACGATAAAATTTAGAGTAGAATTTAAGATCCTCCTCCTAACCTACAAAGCCGTGCATGGTCTGGCACCATCATATATAACTGATCTCATTGAACCATATCAGCCCTCTAGGCTGCTGCGTTCCTTAGATTCAGATTTACTTATAATGCCACGAATCTCCAAATGTAAATATGGAGCCAGGGCCTTCAGTTATCAAGGTCCTCTTCTGTGGAACCAATTACCAGTCTCAGTTTGGGCGGCAGACACCCTCTCTATGTTTAAGAGTAGACTTAAAACCCTCCTTTTTGACAAAGCCTATAGTTAGACCAACCCCTAGTTATGCTGCTATAGGTTTAGATTGCTGGGGGAGATCCTTAGACACCGAGCTTCAGAGCAGGGGGACTCACTCATCATGTCCCATCACCGGTACAGTACTAACTCGCCCTCTCCCCCGGAGCCCTTGTGCTCCATCTTTCCTTAGCACTTCCGGAGCATGTTGCTGGATCCAGAATCTCCTACCGCGCCCTCCTGAGGCCTGGTATCACTGCTGGATCCTGAGCCCTCTATGGCCCTGCCTACTGCACTGATAGTGCTGCTGGATCCAGAACCCTCTCCATGGCTCTGTCTGAATCCTGCTGCTCCTGTCTCTCCTCCCTCTCTTTCTCTCCGTTCTCTCTCCATCTCCCTGTCTCTCCTCTCCCTCCTCTCCCTCCCAGACGGTCACAGCAGAAGGCCGTCTACACTGAGTCTGGTTCTGCTCGAGGTTTCTGCCTGTTAAAAGGAAGTTTTTCCTCGCCACTGTCGCCATATGCTTACTCAGTGTGGGGTTTTGCCCTGGGACCAGTTTTTCTCTGATTCTCTTCTTTTTGGTTGTTGTTGTTTACACACCTGTAAAGTGTCTTGAGATAACTGTGTTATGAATTGGCACTTTAAATAAAATTGAAGCTTTACCATTTGCTCCAAAACGCAGTGGTAGAACTTGTTCAACTATTGGTGCTAGTGGGCAGACATGCAGGGACAGTTATTCGGCCCCTATCTGGTGTGAATTGGATAATCAGATGACTAAACACTCATTTACTTTTTCAAAGAACTGCCCAGTCAGTCTACTGGGCAGGGACCTCATGTGTGGCTTTGGCATAATTCTCCACTCCACACCAGATGGGGTAAATGTTTTGAAACAAAGTGATCTAGGCCATCAACACGCAGCATAAATGGTTAAGTGCAGCCCATTAGGACTGCTCTATATCTATGAATGGCAACTGTTACATAACTCGCTCACACATACTTCAGAGAGCTTGATGTCACACACACACACAGCACACAGGATACTACATGACACCACAGAAACTACACTGCACTGCACGTGTCAGTGAGGGCAGAGACAGATTTTGAGGAAGATTGGTATGGGAAAGCTGAGAAGCCAGAGAGGTTAACATTGACACATTTGCTGGGCAAAATCAGTAGCTGCTGCTTCTGTTACACTCTATGCTACCCAAGACAGACTTTGTCGGAAAGTCCTTCCACACAAGCTTTTCAGATGACAATCCTACACATCTCACTGGTGAACACTGCATCATGGAAATAACAGGCTCTGGGTCCATGGTTCCAAGGCAAAAGCAGGTGTTCAGATTTCTGCAGAAAAGGGGATCCTAGGACAGAGTACAGCAAAATCGGTGATGTATTTTGCACAGCAGTTACATCTGCTGTGCAAGTTAAAAGAACAGTAGAACTGTGAGAGAACAAACCATGTGGTTTATCAATGTACAGTCATGACTACTAAAAACATGCCAACTGAATTAACACAGGTGCTGGATTGCCTTTGGGCAAAACATAAGTACAATGTCGGGCTTGTGAAAGATGCGGCATCTCTGGTAATTCACCCAAAATCAGACTACAGGCCTCGTTTGAAACAATACCTCTTAAAACAAGAAGCCATAGATGGTATAACACCGTTGTTTGAGTCATTACTTAAGACCGGCATAATTGTCCAGTGTGAAGATTCACCAGTGCGCACTCCAATATTTCCAGTTAAGAAAGTCAAGGACGGGGGTCAACCAACAGAATGGAGATTTGTACAAGATTTGCAAGTAGTGAATGCTGCAAATCACCCACACGTGCCAGAAGCATCAAATCCACACAACTTTCCACCCCTCATTTCACCTAGCACCAATCGTTTTTCTGCCGTCAACCTCGAGAATGCATTTTTTTCTGTGCCAGTCCACCCTGAAAGCTGGTTTGCGTTCACATTTCAGAGGTAGGGTTACACCTGGATTAGGTGCCCACAAGGATGTTTAGAAAGTCCAACAGATTTTCATCAAAAACTGAGCCAAAATTTGTGAAATTTTGATTTTCTATTAGACTCCGTACTACTGCAGTACGTAGATGACCTAATGGTATGCAGCACCTCAGAGGAGACATGTAAAACAGACACAGTTGCATTGCTGACACTTCTGGCCAACAATGGTCATAAAGTTAGCTGGTCAAAAGTACAGTTTGTCCAGACTGAAGTCATTTATCTGGGGCATGCGATTACAGCAGAGGGCAAATCCATCTCTCCCATGCATATTGCAACTATCCAAAATGTTCCATGACCTACAACAAAGAAACAAGTTTTAAGCTTCCTAGGAATGATGTCATATTGTAGACAGTGGATCCCTAACTACTCAGAGCGAGAGGCACCTCTCTCAGCTACAGTCTATGGTAAACAATCGGCAGCTCATGACAAAGTCACATGGACTCCAGAAGCACAAAAGACCTTTGAAGATTTGAAAAGTGCACTTGCTAATGCTCCCACACTTGGTTTGCCAAACCCAAACAAACCATTTGTGCAGTTTATGGACCAGAAAGGTGGATATGCCACTTCTGTTCTTTGTCAAAAACATGGGGATAAACTCAGACCTGTTGCTTATTTTTCAGCAAAACTGGATCCAGTAGCTGCAGGCCTACCCCTCTGCCTAAGAGTTGTAGCAGCTGCAGAAAAGGCAGTGACAGCCTCTAGAGATTTAGTAGGCTATTCTGAACTCACACTCATGGTTCCACATGCAGTGGCTCATATTCTACATACACAAAAGACTTCACATCTGTCTGCGCAGCATTGGTTAAGATACCACAATACATTATTGGAAATGGCTAAAATCACTGTTAAATGCTGCTCCACACTTAATCCAGCTTCTCTTCTCCCAACACAGGTTCTGGAATTGGAGTGTACGCCAAGGGTTGATCTGTCAGACATACCTCACCCAAGTGCTGACTTTGAACTGTTCCTGGATGGTTCTGCATTTAGGGATAAAACAGGTGTCAACCAAACAGGTTTTGCTGTTGTCACCCTACACACAATTATGGCGTCGAGTAAATTACCATCTCATTTTTCAGCAGAAGCTGGAGAGCTAGTAGCGCTTACTGAAGCATGCAAACATGCTGAGGGCAGAACAGTGAACATCTACACAGATTCTCGTTATGCTTTTGGGGTGGTTCATGACTTTGGTGCCCTTTGGCGACACAGAGGTTTCCTCACCTCCTCTGGCAAACCTGTAGCTAAACACCACTTTGTTTCTGTTCTTTTAGATACTATAATGTTGCCAGGCAAAATATCTGTGATGAAATGTAATGCTCACACTAATGATTCTGACCTTGTTTCTGTACATGGAACGCCCCTGCAAATGCAGCAGCAAAAGCTGTGGATGGTGGATGGTGACGCATGGTGATGTTTCATATCTTCCTTTCCTCCTCACAGCCTGACACCAACCCATGTGCTGACATGGCCACCATCCAACAATTGGCAACCACCACCAAAAAGTTGTCATGGTCAGTAGCTGGAGCCATATATTCACAACAAAGTCTGGCTTGGGCCTGATTCAAAACCACGTTTGTGGTCTTCCCATTTTATGCTAAGTTATCACATGGGAAGACCATGTGGGCAAAGGGTGGATGAACATAGCCATAAATGCTAATTAGTATACCAGAGGGTTTTCAGCTTTTGCCACCGATTACTGTAAAACCTCCCCTACCTCCCCGCCACTGTATGGCACTGTTCCGTGGTCCTAGTGTGATGATTGTGGGGCGGCACCGCAGCTATTTAAGCTGGCAGGTGGCTATGCTCCTGCCTCTCTTCTTCCTCTGTGTGGCAGTAGCCTGCAGCAGTATCCTGCAGAGGTAGCTGTGGTGGACATGGTGCTCTTGCATCCAGTGTGCATTGTGGTGGTGTGTGTGTGTGTGTGGTGGGGCAGCCGTCTCCTCCTGCCTGGATCCCGCCTGTGGTGTTGGCACACGGTGGCGACAGGAGAGCCTGCCATAATTGCTGTTTTGATCCTGAGCCGTGTTTGTTTCGAGTGGACGCTGTCAAATGATCAACTCCTTCTGTGGACCCCAGGCCTACTAGTTTTTAATGTAGCAGCAGCCACATTTTAGTGGGACTGTGTTGTTTGGGATTTGAGTTATGTTATTTTGTGTGACTTGTACTTAAATGCTCTGGGATTACTTTTATCTTTTAGGTTAAATGTAGGCGGGTAGTGACAGACAAGACAAGACAAGACAACTTTATTTGTATAGCCCATTTTTACAAGCAGTTTGTCTCAAAGGGCTTAACATAACATCAGAAACATCCTCTGCCCTTCGACCCTCACATCGACTAAGGAAAAACTCCCAGAAAAACCTTTAACAGGAAAAAATGGAAGAAACCTCAGGGTGAGCAACAGAGGAGGGATCCCTCACCCAGGACGGGCAGACGTGCAATGGATGTTGTACAGGCAGGAAAGCAGTTAACAACATGAGAACAACATTACTAAAAAGACAACTAAAACAAAATCTCAATCTCAATCTCATTTTCATGTGATTCATCCGTTTAGTTTCACTTTCCATACCACCTCAATATGATTTTAACATTTCACAAGACTGAAATTATAATAGTGAAATTATAATGAAATGCTGTATCATTCATGTATTTTTCATATTCTGTTGAAAACCACTATCCGATCAATTCTATTCAGTTCGATATCAATTCGATTCAGTTAGCGGTTATTTCTTTTTGCTTTCCTTTTTGACTCGTCTGTGTTGGTGTGTTTTTATTTCTTTTTATTCCTTCATTGGAGTGTGTGTGTATGTGTGTTTTTATGTTGCCATGTTGTTGATGTTGTTGGTTCCTAGGATCTGTGATTAATTTTCTTTTGTTTTGCTGTACAGGAGCTGTGGCCCAGCAGTGGTGGTCCCCTTTCCTTGGTGGTGGGTTTTCTTCACGTCCTTATTTCATTGGATTATAGTGTCACGGGTGTGTAGGTTGTTCCCCTTTTGATTTGTTCCTCTGCCCTTGGTAAGCTGCAGCCCTGTCAGTTGTTACTTTTATTTTCCAGGACCTCAACTCATCTCATCCTGTGAACTGGCAACAAATTTTAGTATTTAGTATTAAACTTGACCTACTGCTGGTTATTATTTTCCTTTTTGTAATTGAATAAAAATTGTTTAGTGGTACACATTCCTGTGTGTGATTCGTACCTGCGTGCCTGTCCATATTTCCTGGGGTTGAGACTCCTCTCCCTCAGGTGTCGTTGTCAGCAACCTTTGCTTCTCCTCCTTCCGTCCTGAACTCCGCCACATTACCATCCACAGAGTGGCGATACTGTTGGAAGGGAAAATGGCACAATAAAGTTGAAACTCTGCAAATGCTGTGAGGAAACTGGTTTGACGTCTATAAAAGCACTTCTCCCATGCTTTTCCACATGCGCACATGAATCATTTGAGCCCATTTGAGGTAGTTTATGGGAGACCTCCAAATACAGAGCTTAGACCAGGGACTTTTCTTTAGACTCTAAGCTGTATGATGATGACTCGCAGGTGAAAGCAGTACTGCCCATGCCAGCTGATGCACTGCAACACCACTTCAAGCCTGGCAACTGGGTGGTTATCAACGATTTCAGGAGAAAGCACTGGAAACAGTGGTGGTTCCAAGGCCCCTTCCAGCTTCCAGGTCCTCCTCATCACTCAGACTGCAGGCAAGACTGAAGCAAGTGGAGAGCAGCGTGTCAAGCTACCAACAAACCCGAAGGTGACTTTCCACCCACTATACACACACCCAGATTGCCAATAACAATGAATAAGAGTGGGGCTGCGTGGACCAACATGGCTATTGGTGGCAGTTGAACTCGCCTTAGCCGCACTGGTGATTGACACAACACTCATACACTCCTGAGATTTACAATTGCACACAAATAACCTTGAGTTGTAACCACAGGATGATGACTTTGTGGCTGCTAGGCGTACATGGGGATGGTCTGATGTTATGAAAGAATCTGTGTATATAAACGTGGAATGAATCTTGTATTGTTATCTTTTGGCCATTGCACTAGGATGTCTATGTCTCATTATGTTAATGCATGTTTCCCCTCGCAGGATTATGATGTGTTATCTTAAATCTCGATGACTTGATATCACTGATATTTACATTACCTGTGAATTGTATAATCCTTTTGGCATGAGTTCTTTTCGTCGTTATTGTTGTGCTTGTTACAACATGTATTAAGCATTATCTTATCCTTGCATTTGTTTTTATCTACTGTTCAAGTTCAAGTTCACGTTTTTATGTACTGTTTTATCTACTGTTCAAGTTCATTTATGATCAAAAGAGGGGTTAGTTATTGTGCAACATATGGTTACTAATGAAAGATTTGATTAGCCTGTACTTTAAGTGAACTCCTGTACTGTACATGAACTGTACTTTAGGTGAACCTCTGAACTTTACATGAACTGCATTTGTTAATACAGTGCCTGGCCAGTGTATCATCTGTCAGGGGAATTACCCAAAGATCCCGATGGACGATTCTAATGACATTCAACATTAATAGAGAACAACAAGAACAACCCACGTTTTGTCTTTAACACTGTAGCCAGGCTGACCAAGAGTCACAGCTCTGTTGAGCCTTGTATTCCTGCAGCTCTTAGCAGTGAAGACTTCATGAGTTTCTTCACTAATAAAATCAATAACATTAGAGAAAAAATCAATAAAGATCTTCCCAGAATAGCCGATATAGTGCCATCTCTAGAAATCTCTTTTAATCCTACTCCATCTCTGGACAGGTTCCTGCCCATAGACCTCCCCGAGCTGACCTCCAGCATTAACAAATCTAACCCAACTACATGTCTCTTAGACCCCATCCCAACTAAGCTCCTCAAGGACGTCTTTCCCTTGATTGGCGTTTCCTTCTTAGATCAGATCAACTTATCCTTAACAACAGGTTATGTACCACAGGCGTTTAAAACCGCTGTCATTAGACCTTTCCTTAAAAAACCTTCACTTGACCCAGACATCTTAGCAAACTATAGGCTGATATCCAACCTCCCGTTCTTATCTAAAATACTCGAAAGAGTGGTTGCAAATCAGTTGATTGATCACCTACACAGGAACAGTCACTTTGAGATGTTTCAGTCTGGTTTCAGAGCCCATCACAGCACAGAAACAGCACTGGTTAAAGTCACAAATGACCTCCTCATGGCATCAGACCGCGGGCTTGTCTCCATACTTGTTTTGCTAGATCTCAGTGCTGCTTTCGACACTGTAGATCACAGCATTTTATTACACAGATTAGAACATGAGACTAGGATCACAGGGACTGCGCTACGCTGGTTCAAATCATATTTAACCCTCTGAAGTCATGTGTAATTGTCAGTTGTTGACTATTTTTGATTCTAATTTTATATTTCAACTTAGAATTTTTTTTATCTTGCCATTTTTGAATCATTTTTGATCAGCACAACCTCACAAGTGTGATTTACTGTTGTTTTTTTTCATTTTGACATACTGTATTGACACACTGGACCTAAAATCACACAAAACTCTAAAATCCGACTGGGGAAAATGCGCTGAAGTGCGCTGAATGACGTGCGCTCAATGCGCTGGTGTTTACTGCGTCTTCTTGCATAAAATGCGCGCACCAAACACGCACCAAACGTGATGGCAATGGTCATGAAAAAAACAGTGCGTATATTTTTTTTATCATAACTCGGGTTTTACTTGACATATTAACAAAATTTAAAAACTGGTATATAGTTTGAAGTGCCCACTGTCGAGCGAGGCTGCATCTTGCAGCTATGTCGTCTTAAAGTGGTCTTGTGATAAGGACGCGCCGGCGCGTCTGTCGACTCCTGAGGGTTAACAGATAGATTTCACTTTGCTCAAGTTAATAATGTTTCCTCTTCATATATAAGGGTTAGCCTCGGTGTTCCACAAGGTTCAGTGCTTGGGCCGATCCTGTTCACCTTATACATGCTCCCTCTAGGAAATATTATTCAGAAACATGGCATAAACTTTCATTGTTATGCTGATGACACTCAGCTGTACTTATCCTTAAAGCCTGAAGAAACAGAGCCGTTAGCCGGACTCCAGGCATGTCTTAAGTACATAAAGGACTGGATGACCTCCAATTTTTTATTATTAAACTCAGACAAAACTGAGATCATTGTTCTAGGCCCCAAACACCTTAGAAATAGAATAACTGATAATATTCTCTCTCTGGACGGCATTACTTTGGCCTCCAGTACGACTACGAGGAACCTCGGCGTTATCTTTGATCAGGACGTGTCATTTATTCATCACATTAAACAGACCTCTAAGACCGTCTTCTTTCACCTCCGTAATATTGCTAAGATTAGGAGTGTCCTCTCTCAGAGTGATGCTGAAAAACTTGTCCATGCTTTCGTTACTTCTAGGCTGGACTACTGCAACTCACTATTGTCAGGATGTCCAAATTACTCTATTAATAACCTGCAGCTGATCCAGAATGCAGCAGCTAGAGTTTTAACAGGAATCAGCAAAAGGGATCATATCTCCCCCATCTTAGCTTCTCTTCACTGGCTTCCGGTAAAATTCAGAATAGACTTTAAAATTCTCATATAAGGCCCTAAATGGACTAGCCCCATCATACCTGCAGGATCTAATAGTCCCATATATTCCCAATAGATCACTCAGATCACAGAGTGCAGGTTTACTTACAGTTCCCAGAATTCATAAAAGTAGAACGGGAGGACGAGCCTTTAGCTATCAGGCACCCCTGCTGTGGAACCAGTTGCCAATCTGGGTTCGACAGGCAGACACCACCTCCACTTTTAAGACTAAACTTAAAACCTTTCTGTTTAGTAAAGCATATAGTTAGCACCAAATAAAGTGTGTAGGGCTGGTAGGCATAGTTTCACTCACCTCATGCTATATAGCCACAGGTAGAATAGGTCTGACTAACTGTTAATCTTTAAATCTCTATCTTAGCTAAGCTGCTATAGGCCTATGCTGCCGGGGGACACAAACATGATCCACCAAGCAGTTTCCCCTCCTCCTTTTCCTCTTCTATCCTCTCCCCTCGTCAGATTAACATGCAGTTCATTATTTTATGTCACTAACTGTGTGTCCAGTTCTCCTCGTAGTCTTGTGTCTCTCCCTCCCTTTCTCTCTCTCTCTCTCTGTATCTTTCTGCAGGTATCTCTCCATCCAGATCTTCAAGTTGAACTGTAGCCGGCTCTATGACCAACCCATCTGCCTGTCATTCCTCTATGTACCGACTCTGGGCGGGGTGGTTCTCCCTACGGGCCGAAATCGAACTGATAGGATAGTGATTCTCAACATCACATAAAAAAAGAATACATGAATGTTACAGCAGTTCATTATAATTTTCATTACTATGTCATTTTTCATGTTGTTAATTGCTTTCCTGCCTGTACAACATCCATTGCACGTCTGCCCGTCCTGGGTGAGGGATCCCTCCTCTGTTGCTCACCCTGAGGTTTCTTCCATTTTTTTCCTGTTAAAGGTTTTTCTGGGAGTTTTTCCTTAGTCGATGTGAGGGTCGAAGGGCAGAGGATGTTGCTGATGTTATGTTAAGCCCTTTGAGACAAACTGCTTGTAAAAATGGGCTATACAAATAAAGTTGACTTGACTTGACTTGACATCGAGTCATCTAATTGCTTGTTGATTGAGATAATCATGGTGTCTTTGTCTTATGTATATATAAAAACACTGATGAGGATGCACTCCTCACCAACTCCTTCAAGAGTGTTTATTGTCACTTTGTTGGTTTTGGTCCTGTTGCGCAAGAGCTAAAATAAAGGCACTTGGATGGTTTCTTCTTTTCCACAGTCTCTTCATTTCTTCATTTTTCCACCACACCACATCCACATTATACATGCCACAATTTCAGTAAAACATATAATGTTAACGCTAGTTCCTGTTGTACTTCTTCCACTAGCGCTGTATAGAAATTCTGTTTCAAATATAGTGCTACAAAATAAAATCACGACTATCTAGTAAGCTCCTCTTCATTAGTATCACTAGTAATGAAGAGCTAAATTACTAGACCATAAAGCTTACTTATTGGGGCTTAAATTGCATTGGTAAAAATTGCAGTAATCTAAAAATGTAATGAAACTGAGGTTTAAAAATTGGATACAATCAACCCTTTTAAAAGGCTCCATAATACACTGAACGAGATCTACTCTGTTAAAAATCTTCTGCTGGATTGTCCCACTCACATTTTCAATGCTTTGTATACCTGTGCTCCCTCATCACACTGGACATCAACAGTAGATTTTCCCCATTCCTTGAATGGTGCCAGATAACCCTCTAGCTAACAATTGACTGTCACACCGCAGGGGGTCTTGTCTTGTTTTGGCTTTATGTCTCGTCATTTCCTGTTTTATTTTGAAGAATAACTCTTCTCTCATTTCAGGTCACTTGCCCTTCCTCATGTGTCACCAGTCTGATTGTCTTCCCTGATTACCTGATTGTGTCCACCTGTTTCCCATTACTCTCATGCGTTTAAATAGTCTGCGTTTCCCTTGTCTTGTGCCTGTGTGATACGTTCTTTGTGAGGTCATACCAGCTTTGCCACAGCCATAGTTTTGACCCTGTGTTGTCTTTGCCTCTTCTCAGAGTGATTTTTGTTCAGTTTAGTTACTGTAGTTTAGAATCTCTGCTTAGAGTGATTTAGTGTTCTCGTCTTGTAGTTTCAGTTTTTGTTTCCCCCGGTTGGAGAGTTTTTTTCTTCTTAGGATTATAGTATTAGGTTGTTTCCCCCTTTGGAAAGATTTTGTTCATCAATTTTTATAGCCTTTTGTTTTACTGTTTCATAAGAGATTAACTTTTCATAGCCGCGTGTTCTCTAGTAGAGAGGATGCATATCAGGAGTTTTTTCATAGCTAGTTTAGTTTAGTTTAGTTTCGTTTCACTTCACTCTGCCAAGAGGTTTTCTCTCACTGCCTACACTTGATAAAGTCTGTTGAATTTCACTCGTGCCTCTGCATTTGAATACTGCCTTGAGCTCAAGCCTCATATTGACATTATGTGATAAGGAAAACCAATTGCAGAGAGCTGTCTTTCTGTTGTCTATTTAAGCGTGATACCACAACATAAGTGCAAAAAGAGGAAATGGAAAGGGAGTAAAATGTTTTTCACTAGATAAGTTGAGTCCAATCTGTGTTAGACCTTCAAATTACAGTGATGCTGAATTTTGTGTCTTGTGTTCAAATCCAAAAGGATGCCATAAACTCATTATGACACATCCAGGCAAGGGATGCATGCTTGATTTTTTTTTTTTTTTTTTCCTGTCAGTCAGTGTTAAATTCAGCTTGTATCTGATCCACTAGCATGCAGAATGCATTTTAGTAAGAAATCCTAATTTTCAAATGTTTCGCCTCTCAAACCCATAATCCTTTCCCATTAAAGGAGTGCAGCTCACCAACGGAGGCTGATAGGGATTGAGACAGCAAATTTCACTACAAACCTTTGGGTTTTGTTAACATTTTGTCGCAACACAAACACTAGGTAATTGCTAAACAACAGAAAAAGTACTTGTTAATGCATCATGTTTCAAACTGTAAAAACTGACAGGCCAGCCAATATAAATGTCTCAATTTGTAGTTTATTACCAAGGGGTTTAATGTACACTGTAATATGAATTCATAGAAAAAGCACAAATGTTCAAATTATTCATTCTACATTCTTGTCCAAACTCCAAGATGCAAGCTGTGGTGTACAAACAAGATTTTATGTCAGACAGAAGGATGGCAATAGAGAAAAAGAGGAAGCAGAGTTATAGCCTCTGTATTCCACAGAATTAAATGCTCACTATGAGAGTGACTGGGTAGAAAATAATTGGATCCCCCAGCAAAAGTTCATAGGGTTTGTCAATACATTAAATGAGCAAAATGGACTCTTATGACAAGCATAAAGCCCCTTTTAAAAACAAAATAAGACACAACATTAGAAAAGCAACAGATTAAATTCTGTGTTTTATCCCCCACATATTAGATTAATTTGAATGGTCATCTTAAGTAAATTACTGTTTGCTTTATTTAGTGTGTATCTCATACAGTACAGAACATATGAAATATTTATTGTTTTTAT